>NC_056739.1:124946351-125116351 GCF_019279795.1 Protopterus annectens | reverse complement strand
TCCCTAATAAAATCAAGACCCTTTCCACCAAAGGCAGGCGCCCGGTCTGGTGGACTCCAGCCATAAACAAACTCTACAACAAGAGGAGAAAGCTACTACATGACAGAGCAAAATCCCTAAATGGGAAGGCATCTCTGATCAATACTAGCAAAAAACTACGATCACTCATAAAATCATCCAAGGCCAACTTTGAGAGAAAAATCGCTAATGACACAAAAGACAATCATAAAGCCTTCTTTAGCTATGTTAGAAACCTGGGTGGAAACTCCCAGATATGCTCAGAATTAGTCCAAAATGATAAAAAAATCACTGAACCCACAGACATTGCCAACATACTGGCAGACAGGTTCAGTGCAAATTTCTCTCCTCCCTCCGACCCAAAAGGAGAAATATCTATCCCACCAGAGTCTAGCCTCACAAACATCTCAGATGCCCAGGTGAGAGCTGCTTTCTCTAAAGCAAAAAACACAGCATCAATGGGACCGGACGGTGTCCCCGGCTGTGTGCTACACGAACTCAATGAGGAACTAAACCCACACATAAGGCTGCTGTTTAATCTTAGCCTTACTACAGGATACGCACCCAAAGAATGGCGACGGCAACTGTGGTCCCACTCCACAAAGGCGGTGCTTCTACGGACCCTGGAAATTACCACCCCATAAGCTTGACGAGCCTTGTCTGCAAAGCTATGGAGAGGATCATAATGGAACTCATAAATAAAGACATTGGGGACCTACAGACACTGGATCCTACCCAATTTGGCTTTGTCAAGGGCAGATCCTGCCTCTTGAACTTGGTCGACTTTTAGAAACAGTCACTAAGGCCATTGATGAGGGTAAGGCAGTTCACACAGCCTACCTTGACCTAGCAAAAGCGTCGACACAATACCCCACTCGGGCATCATAGAAAAGCTCACCAGCTTAGATGTAAACCCATATGTCACAAGATGGGTTGCAAACTGGCTCAAGGACAGAACACACAGGGTTAGAGTTGCTGGTGCCATGTCAGACTCTAAGCCGGTCACGGCGGTGTCCCGCAGGGCTCAGTCCTGGGCCCCTCTTGTTTGGCATTTATTTTTCTGAAGTGCAGGCAAACATAGGGGATTGTGGCTGACAAAATTTGCAGATGACTGCAAACTGGGCACCATAATTGACACTCCATCAGACACAGACATCCTCCAGAAAGGTCTCATAGAAATGGATAACTGGTGCCAGAGCCATGGCCTTAAGCTAAATGCCAAAAAATGTATAGTCATACCCTTTGGGAAAAACAAGGTAACCCCTAATTACCACATAGGTGGTAATCCATTAAACACGGAAGAAGTTATCAGGGACCTGGGGACCCAAGTTGACAGTAACCTCTCTTTTGACACTCACATTGCCAAAGTGGTTAGGAAGACCTTCTACATTGCCCACCTGATCATGAAGGGATTCACATCCAGATCAGGAGAGGTCATTGTACCCCTGTACTCTTCACTTATCAGACCAATGATTGAGTACAACGCCCCATTTGTAATGTACCTTACCCGACACCTGCAGCAGTTGGAAAGACCCCAAAAGTTCCTCACCAAAAGGATAAAGGGGCTCAAACATATGTCATACAATGCCCGACTGAAGAAACTCCAGCTCTATTCAGTCGCATACCGTCTGCTCAGAGGTGATCTGTGCCTGACATACAAGGCCATGTCCAACCCAGAATTAATGGACATGCTCCACCTCAAAAAATCAAAATCCACCAGAGCCACGAGAGCAAGAGACTTAAACCTCAACACGGATATAAACAGGACGTGCTGGAGGGACAGATTCATCACCCAGAGACTCCCTACACTATGGAACAGAATCCCAGTCCATGTGAGGCAGAGCCCCTCACTGACTCTGTTCAAGAGAAATCTTGACGAGTGGATGGGAGATCGTAGGTTTACCCCAGGAATCATCTCTGTATCACTGCTGGACAGAGGCACAACAAACTAATGGGTATAGTATTCTCATCCTAAGGGGTGGTGAATGCCACACACACTCTGGCTAGGCTTATAAATGCCCTAGGGCAGATAGCCTAGTATGAACCTATGAACCTATTACTTGGGGTGAGAACCCTACATACCATTCATACCCCTCAGTGTGAAGTGTTGCCATTACATTACATTACCTGCTCTGTTGTCATTACTTGGGGTGAGAACCCTACATACCATTCATCCCCCTCAGTGTGAAGTGTTGCCATTACATTACATTACCTGCTCTGCTGTCATTACTTGGGGTGAGAACCCTACATACCATTCACCCCTCTCAGTGTGAAGTGTTGCCATTACATTACATTACCTGCTCTGTTGTCATTACTTGGGGTGAGAACCCTACATCCCATTCATACCCCTCGGTGTGAAGTGTTGCCATTACATTACCTGCTCTATTGTCATTACTTGGGGTGACAACCCTACATACAATTCATACCCCTCAGTGTGAAGTGTTGCCATTACATTACCTGCTCTGCTGTCATGTTTTTTTTTGCATTGTACCACTATTTTTCCCATCACTGCCCAGCGACACCTCTGGGGCTGCGATTGCAATAAGGTTTTCCCAAGAAAAATGCTCTAATGGAATATGCATCCTTAGGTATGCATTCCTTCCCCTCCCACCCTGAGGGAAACAAGGCTTAGTCCCTTCATTTATCTCCTACCACCAGCATTGCTAATTAACTCTGAGTCACTTGGGTCACAGGCACGGCTTCATGTGTCCACACTACACAACTGAAAGAATTATACAGTTAAAATAAGCCTGAAAGAGGTATTTCAATCTGCAAATTTCTAGGTGCAGGCTCTCATATGAAATGAATCCAGTGGATTTAAAGGTATTAAACTAATACAGATGCATGATGGGCATATGTGCCTACATGTATCACCAAAACCGAGCTCAGAGAAACGGGAGCACAAAAATATTCCATTGTCATCTCCATATATTAAGGAGAGATCTTTTTCTGCTAGGGTACTAAGCATAGCCCTCTACTTTCTTTTCCAGCTATAAGCAGGCATGAAGATTTTAATTATTCTCCTTTGGGCTCTCAATCGATGAATGACAACAGTGAACTATTTTTAAAGAGGCGTCTTTGTCTATGTGGTACAATGTAATTTCTCCTTTCTTTTGCTATGGTAAGGAGCCATCTAATGCAGAAAGGAGAAAGACACTACAGCTACATGCATGCTGCTTACTTAAACAAAATGGCACAGACTGGAAAAGTCTTCATTTAGCATCACAGAATACAAACAATGTCCCTATTAGAATGTACCTTACTACACATATCAAGCAATTAGAAAGACCCGGTTCTTAATTAAAATGTATAAAGGGCTTGAAAGACATTTAATACGCAGACACCCATAAGCCAGGTGATCTAAGTTGCATAACTGGAAGTGCCAGCAGACCCCAGGTCTGTCAAAATTACTGGGTGAGCAAATGTCTATAAGTAAGGAAATGATCCTTTTGAGCTGGATACAGGAACTGAATCGCCTAGATATAGTATGGCCTTATTAAGTTTAATTGAATTGGCTACCAAAAAAGCAATTACTAGAAAATGGAAATCAAAATCTAAACCAAGTGTGTTTGAAGTATCAACTCCTTCAAGCATATAGTGCCTTTTTTATATACTTCCAGATAACACTCAGTGCATTATGGTTGCGACGCCCCACCTCTGGCCCAGTAATCAAGCAGCCTCAATCCTCACCACTAGCACCAGTGGGGGGATGTACATTGGGAGGATGACAGGTACACACAGTATTTCCAGATGCAGCTCACTGCATCAAGCACTGTTTCCCTTAAGAGCACACAGAGACCACAGTCAGTCTGGGGTTGGCTTCTCCCTCTTTCTCCAGATCCCCAGTAAGACTCCTCACTGGCACAGCTATAGAGTTGAGATCTTGGCTGAGTGGCCAAGCCAAGACCTCCAGCACCCTCTCTGTCCAGCCAGTGCTTCATGTCCCAGCCCAAGTAGCTGACACACACACTCTGAGGTATGATTTACACACACACACACACATATCTGGGAAGGGCGGGCACAGGTTTACTAGCTATGCTCCCTTTTGGCCAGACTATACGGTAGTTAACATTGCCACCAGCCAACTCCTAATCAGCTACTTTAAGGACTTAAAGGGTGTCCAATCTTACTGTGTAATGTTACTATTAATCCAAATGGTAGTTTGACCAAGAGCAAGGCTATTAGGAGTGGCCCACCATGTCATCAAATAAATATGCATGTACTCTCAGAACTTAAATACGTCTCTACACAGATCAGCCACAATGAAAGGTTTAAATATATTTAATAATAAATAATAAAAGAACAAGACAATACATACATTATACACACACATTTTATATATATATATATATATATATATATATATATATATATACACACACACACACACACACACACACACACACACACACACACACACACACACACACACACATTAGTAACATCATAGTTCAAAATCACACAAAATATTTAAAACAACATTGCAGCACTGTCTCAGATAAATAAAGAAAAACATTTAAACTATGTGTCACTATATTCCTGACAGAACCCAAGAATTATACTGTATCCTAATAACTTACTTCAGAGCAAGCAAGGCAGATGTGTGGTGAATGGATCTTGTCAGGTCAAAGACAAAAATACAGAATACTTTCGCTCACTAAGAGACTTCCCAAATTAATATCTCAAATATTACTGCTGGGATACCTTGCAGAATGTTACCATTTCTTGTCATCTGACTCTACCCCAAGTGAAAAACAACCATTGATGCAGCTGGTAGCATTTAGCATCTACCTACGAAAATACATACACAAGGACTTTTCCTCAAATCTCGGTACTTGCTGGAAGTCATAAAACACTTGCAGGACAATGCAGAGTTCCCTAGTTTTAGAAACTCTCTCTCCTTGCTGCCATAAATTAATTTAATTTCAGCTATTTGTCTGAAGTTAACCTCTTGTGTTCCAGTTTCCCCTATTAAAATATATACATTTAAAGAATTACAATAGTGTATATACATTTTTGTTATTTTCCAGTAGGATATACTGTGATGTATATATATCTTTAAGCTCAGTACTTTACAGACCCTTTTCAACACATCTGTACAAACCTAGTTTGATATACACATAACATATAGTTCTAATAAGGTTTTAACACAATTATCTTGCATGAAGCATGTTGACATTCACATATGACACACGACCATTTACAACATTTCAGACAGCTGTACTGGCAGTATCTCTCTCTGTCACACTTCTATAAAAATCATGTTGATATTCACAAGTGGCATATAATTATTTACAAAATTCCAGATAGCTGGGCTGGCAATATCTCCTTTTGTGAGAATAAAAACTAGAGCTTTTTTGGCGATTGGCTTCTTTAAGTGACTTACCACTGAATAACAGGCGTTATTAGAAAGGACAAAGAGTTATTAACAAAATGACACTAAGATCGTTAATCTAGAATGTCCTGCAGTAGAACTTCATAACTGCTTTCCACTCGTTAATCATACTTTCGTATTTATGCTCATACTTTTATTAACTGAGAGAAGTATGTGCTATTGAGGGGTGTGATGTGATACAGAAAACTTCATTGTCCATGCCTATTTATACTACACATTATATCGGACATATTGTTAGTCATTATGAAAGGAGGCAATATGTCCACATGTATTTAATACTTCAAAAACCAAGTGACTTAGAAACCACTGTATGGCATTGGGTGACACCTTACCTTACGTATTGTTGAATAAACTGTTAGTGATATTTGCACTGAGAGTTGCACATCTTGAAAGATAATCAGCATTATTTATATTGGCAAGTACAGAGCTAAGCTTATGTTTTCATGTTTCAGTAAATATTTCAATAAACTAGCATTTGGAGAGGAATTTCTTGCTGTCATGCCAAAGCTTATGTTTCGTTGAAAAAATCATTCTAACAAATTATGTCTATGGTTGTACAGTTTCTAAGATAATACAATTTGTGAAAGTTTATCAAAACATATAACTTGAGTTCTGTGTGCATCCGGAAAGACTATGAATGCACTAACTATTATCACTGCAAAGAATACTTCTTACAGATAACAATGACAATTGTACAGTTTTAATAGTTTTTATTCAGAAAATTTTTACATTTGTTTATCTTATGTTTTTTTTAAGTCAATATTTTAGAAAATGCTCTGGAATACAAGGATGTGTGTAGGCGGGTACAGATGTGACATTCTACACCATATAGGTGTTAATGAGTTAAAATATTGTAGAAGAGAGAAATAACTAGCAATGGGATCTTTGTCAAAGGGATGGAGCAGATTACGCAGAAATAAATGGAATTTGTGGAACAATGTAAGTAAAATAATGCTCAGGAGGTGGAATGAGGTTTGAAGGAAGGAAGGCAGGCACTGAGCAATTTATGAAGTGGAGTAAATGATAGTGGTTATGAAGAAAAAAGCATATATGTAATGTATAATGGATGTAAATAAAAAAATTAATATGGTTTGTTTTGTTTTCTTTTAATGTATTTGTGCCTATGTCTTGAGTGACAATTTAATAAAAGTGTTTAAAAACGCATAGCAGGTCAGTTCAAGAGAAAATTTATGCATACTCGCCCAGTTTCTTGGGTTAATTTGAAGGATGCTAGGATATGACTATAACGTCTAGTACAGTCTCTTCCAAAAGTGAGACAAGCATTAGGTAATAAACTTGTATCACAAGTGCATTTTAAGTGCTGGCAATTATTTGATATTAGTGGAGCCTTTGGACTTCTGAAGATAGAGGACGTCAAAAGAGATTGTGTCTATATTGCTGCAGATCACAAGGCATAGATCACCCTGCAAGAGCCTGTAAGAAACCAAGTAAAGGTTAGAGCTTTCAGTTCTTTCCTTTTAAAATAGGGACTTGAAGTCAGCAACATTTTTGGTTAAGAACCTCGGGGGTCTTTCCAGTTGTTTAATATGTTTACAAAGGTACATAGTGAAGGGGGCTAGGGGGCACTGTACTCATCAATTGGTGTAATTAGGGCTACATAAGAGAGGAATGACAACTTGTATTGAACTAAAGTCTTTAGATACTGCTGTGCAGAATGAAGGGGTTTTCTGAATACTGTTGCTACATGGTGCTCAAAGGAGCGGCAGTTATTGATGCGGGCACAAAGATCTGTCACTATATTATTGTTTTTGAGTTTGGTATTGCATTACTTTACCTTGAAAGAGAGAACCGTTTACTAAATATGACAATACTACATTTTTTCGCATGTAATTGTAGGATTTTTTTAAGCACCTGTTGTTTACAGGGGTTTGTTTCTTCTGTAATGAATAGGTATCAGTAAAAAATTAGACAAGAACATCCACTTTGCAGTTATCTGCAGCTTACTTATCTAAAGGTCCTAATTCCTTGTCTGGAGATTGGAGAATTACATCCTGAAAAGGAATTGCTCCAGTACTGAGCTTTGGAGCCCAATACTAGTTACCTTCATACTTTCCAGGGAGGTTCTTACCACCTTAACTGCATAGGTTCAATCTTCGAGACATTTGGTAATCCACTTCACCACATATGGATCTACTTTTAAGGCACTTAGCTTATTAACAAGCCATCATGGGGTATGGTGTTGAATGCTTTGACCAGATGAAGATAAGCAGTGTGACAGAACGATCACCGTCAAGAGACTGTATGGCCTTCTCAAAGTCATGAACAAAATGTAACAGGCAGAACCTCTCTTTAACAAAGCTAAACTGATGTAGGCCTAGCCTAATAAGGTTTTGGATATTGTTGTTTAGGAAGTTAGATATGACATGTTTTACAACTGACAATCAGACTAGTCATGCTAGTGGGTTTGCGGTTTCCTGGGTCAGTGGTAGGACCGGCCTTATGTAGAGGGATCAGCACTGCAGTTCAACATACCTCAGGGGGAAATCCTGTAATTAAGCTTGTGCCAAGCAATTTAAGGAGGGATTCCACAAGGACTTGGGTGACACGACTTATGTATCCAGGTAAACTGTCAGGCCCTTTGGAGTTCGAATCTTAGGATTTCGAGAGCACCTTCAGTTCATGTCCCTTTGGGATAGGATGTGCAAGGAATCCAAAGATTTGTGGAGTTAAACTTGTTTCAGAGGTAAAGTTTGCACTAAATTTTAAATATGTGCTGTGTCTACTGAGTTTGAATAAGTAGTGCCATTTTGGATACACTCAGAACACTGGGTGTTACTTGTTAGTTTTCTAGTGTTACTAAAGTACAGAGTTATCTTTGGCTTCAGAAGTAATTTAAGTTCATGATTTGTCTTACTAGTCTTTATTGTAACTTGTAGTTCCTTATTGGTGTTCCTGATGCAGTCTTTAATATGATGAATTTTATTCTTAAATCTATTGTACGATTTAAAAAATTTGTTCCCGCTTGTTACAGAGTTTATTAAAGCTGGTGGACTGTTAGAGAAATTTGCTCATAAACACTTGACTGTATTTGGCTCCAGTAGAGAAAGTTAGGTGTAGACATTCATATAGCTGGTGTGTCAGTGTCAGAGTGTTGATGCTACAAGTGAATATGGATATGTCCTCATAGATTTTAATTGGGGTGGTCTATTTGAAATCCTTAAATTCAAAATTATTGACTGCTGAGGTTTTACAGATTTTGAAAGAGAAGCTTCCAGGTTTATGATCAGACTTAACCATGGATGGAGACACTACAGGAGTGGGTAATCATTTGACATGCTGGGACCTGCTAGACTGAATCCTGAAACACAGACTGAATGGCCAAAAAAGGACTTAAGTATACCAAGTCTGAGATGGCCATTTCCCGTAATATTCCCTTTTCTCCTATGTATGGTTATCTTGGAGTTGGTACATACAAGTTCAGCGTGTGTGTGTTACCGGGGCTTGCCCCCCCCCACAAAAAAAAATAAAAGTTTAAAGGAGAATGTTATTCGAAATTTACTCTTCTCTTCCAGTTTATCTTTTTTTCCTGTCCACTGACACTCGGCATTATAAGTGCTGACATTTCAGTAGGGAGCAAGAGGAGTGGCATATGTAGTGGCCATATTAGGAGCAGGTATAATATTATGCCTTTTTTAACACTATACCCTCTAGATGGCCTCTAGATGGTTTGCTAACTATCTGTCCATGTCATTTTTAATTATCAAGTGTAAGGGTCTCAAGTATAGTACACTTTGGAGGTTCAGCTGCTTCAGCTTATTCAGGGCTACATGAAATTTCCCATTATAAAGGCTTTTTTGGTAACAGTTTTGCAAGTACACTTGGGTATCTTATGTGGTCCTCAACGGACATGAAGGGCATCTTGTAGCATGCTACGAGTTGACAGTTTGTTTTATTCAGGATATAGTGGAGTTCAGGGAGTTCGGTCTATGAGTCTTAGAATCTGCCTAGACATCATGTTGTCTTTGAAAAATATAGAAACTTCACTGCATTTCAACAGGCATAAAAATGTAACCATCTTCTTTCTTCAGGTTGTGGTTGTGCCCTGTTGCTGTGATAGCATCTTTTTTAAAAAGTGTTGGCAGTTTGGAGTTTATGTACTCTTCTGAGGTACTGGAGGTTTCTGCTGTTTTCCATCTTTACTTCTTCATAGCTGTAGATTCTAAAGTTCTTAGCCTGTCTTCACGTAGCCTGCAATGAAGACACTGTACGCTTGCTGTTATGTTTGCTGCTCTGCTCTGAACTGTCTCTCTCCTGTCATGTGTTGCTGTTTTTTTCTTTTTTTATTGTTACAAAGGGACATGAAGTTTTCAATTGTATAGTTTTGTGTGTCTTGTCATTTACTGGAATTAGAGGTATCTAGCCAAATAGACAAGTACTTCTCTTCGTGGGAAACTGCACCTACCTACTGATTAACTCTATAACAGTGTGAAGGAGTATCTACCAGTGATTAACTTGATGGCTGCGTGAGAATTTCTACCAGTGATTAACTTGATGGCTGCGTGTGGGAGTATCTACCAGTCACTAACTCGACAGCTGTGTGAGGAGTATCTTACTAGTCATTAACTTGATGGCTGTGTGAGGGAGTATCTACCAGTCATTAAATTGATGGCTGTGTGAGGGTGTATCTACCAGTTATTAACTCGACGGTTGTGTGAGGGAGTATCTACCAGTAATTAACTCGATGGCTGCATGAGGGAGTATCTACCAGTAATTAACTTGATGGCTGCATGAGGGAGTATCTATCAGTAATTAACTCGATGGCTGCGTGAGGGAGTATCTACCAGTAATTAACTCGATGGCTGCATGAGGGAGTATCTACCAGTAATTAACTCGATGGCTGCATGAGGGAGTATCTATCAGTAATTAACTCGATGGCTTTGTGAGGGAGTATCTACCAGTAATTAACTTGATGGCTGCATGAGGAAGTATCTACCAATAATTAACTCGATGGCTGCGTGAGGGAGTATCTACCAGTAATTAACTCGATGGCTGCATGAGGGAGTATCTACCAGTAATTAACTCGATGGCTGCATGAGGGAGTATCTATCAGTAATTAACTCAATGGCTTTGTGAGGGAGTATTTACCAGTAATTAACTTGATGGCTGCATGAGGAAGTATCTACCAGTAATTAACTCGATGGCTGCATGAGGGAGTATCTACCAGTAATTAACTCGATGGCTGCATGAGGGAGTATCTACCAGTAATTAACTCGATGGCTGCATGAGGGAGTATCTATCAGTAATTAACTCGATGGCTTTGTGAGGGAGTATCTACCAGTAATTAACTTGATGGCTGCATGAGGAAGTATCTACCAATAATTAACTCGATGGCTGCGTGAGGGAGTATCTACCAGTAATTAACTCGATGGCTGCATGAGGGAGTATCTACCAGTGATTAACTCGATGGCTGCATGAGGGAGTATCTATCAGTAATTAACTCAATGGCTTTTTGTGAGGGAGTATTTACCAGTAATTAACTTGATGGCTGCATGAGGAAGTATCTACCAGTAATTAACTCGATGGCTGCGTGAGGGAGTATCTACCAGTAATTAACTCGATGGCTGTGTGAGGGAGTATCTACCAGTAATTAACTCGATGGCTGTGTAAGGGAGTATCTACCAGTGATTAACTTGCCAGCTGTGTGACGGAGTATCTACCAGTCATTAACTCAGCGGCTGCGGGAGGGATATCTACCAGTGATTAACTTGATGCCTGTGTGAGGGAGTGGAAGCTGGAATGGGTTACGCAAGTCTCTCAGCTAGGATTAAGCATAAAGGGGCTCCCATTAAACATCTTGTGCATTTTTCAGTGCCTGTGACTTTGAGGCAACGTACTCTTATGTGTTAAACACTCCCTTAGATAAAAATTGTCCAACTGTAAACATCTAAGATTGTTTAATTTCTTTTCAAAGTCATAAATAAGTTCCTTAAGATTTTTAAAACTTGGAGAGTGTAAATCCTCATTAAAAATGTCTCCCTCCATTAGTATAGTCACCAGGAGAAAAAGTGTATTCTGTATGAATCCAATTAGTAAAATTAAACAGATCATTAGAATGCTGGGAATTAGAATTGCTAATATTAACAGCACCTTTGTCCTTTGTTATAGCACACTGAAAGTGGCAGGTACATCCATTATTATCCAAGCTAGCCGCATTGTATACACCTGTCTGATTAAGTTCGTTGTTCAATCGATCTTCAGTGTAACATTTTTCTGTACTTCTTTCGGCTGCTCCCATTAGGGGTCACCACAGCAGATCAACTGTTTCCATTTCTTCCTGTCCTCTGCATCTTGCTCTGTCACACCACCTGCATGTCCTCTCTCACCACATCCATAAACCTTATCTTAGGCCTTCATCTTTTCCTGTTACCTGGCATCCTTAGCATCTTTTTCCCAATATACTCCGCATCCCTCCTCAGCACATGTCCAAACCAACATAATCTTGCCTCTCTGGCTTTGTCTCCAAACCTTCCAACCTGGGCTGACCCTCTAATATACTTATTCCTAATCCTGTCCATCCTCGTCACACCCAGTACAAATCTTAACATCTTCTACTATGCCACGTCAAGCTCTGACTCCTGCCTTTTTGTCAATGCCACTGTCTCCAACCCATACAACATAGCTGGTCTCACTACCCTCTTGTAGACCTTCCCTTTCACTCTTACTGGTACTCGTCTGTCACAAATCACTCCTGACACTCTTCTCCACCCACTCCAACCTGCCTGTACTCTCTTCTTCACCTCTTTTCCACACTCACCATTACTCTGAACTGTTGATCCCAAGTACTTAAACTCATTCACCTTCGCCACCTCTACTCCCTGCACCCTCACCATTCCTCTATCCTCCCTCTCATTCACATACACATATTCTGTCTTAGTCCTGCTGGCCTTCATTCCTTTTCTCTCTAGAGCATATCTCCACCTCTCCAGGGTCTCCTCCACCTGTACCCTACTCTCACTACAGATCACAATGTCATCTGCAAACATCATAGTCCACGGGAACTCCTGTCTGATCTCGTCTGTCAACCTGTCCATCACCATTGCAAATAAGAAAGGGCTCAGAGCTGATCCTTGATGTAATCCTACCTCCACCTTAAACACATCCGTCACTCCCACTGCAGACCTCACCGCTGTCACACTACCCTCGTACATATCCTGTACCACTCTTACATACTTCTCTGACACTCCCGACTTCATACAATACCACAACTCCTCTCTAGGCACCCTGTCATATGCTTTTCTCTAAATCCACAAAGACACAATGCAATTCCTTCTGACCTTCTCTGTACTTCTCCATCAACACTCTCAGAGCAAACATCGCATCTGTAGTGTTCTTTCCTGGCATGAAACCATACTGCTGATCACTAATTATCACCTCCCTTCTTAACCTAGCTTCCACTACTCTTTCCCATAACTTCATGCTGTGACTGATCAGTTTAATCCCTCTGTAGTTACTACAGCTCTGCACATCACCCTTATTCTTAAAAATCGGTACCAAAACACTTTCTCCATTCCTCAGGTATCCTCTCACTTTCCAAGATTTCACTAAACAATCTAGTTAAAAACTCCACTGCCATTTCACCTAAACACCTCCACGCTTCCACAGGTATGTCATCTGGACCAACAGCCTTTCTGTTCTTCATCCTCTTCATAGCTATCCTTACTTCCTCCTTGCTAATCCACTGCACTTCATGATTCACTATCCGCACATCATCCAGCCTTCTCTCCCTCTCATTCTCTTCATTCATCAACCCCTCAAAGTACTCTTTCCATCTGCTCAACACACTCTCCTCGCTTGTGAGTACGTTTCCCTCATTATCCTTTATCACCCTTGCCTTCTGCACATCTTTACTAGCTCGGTCCCTCTGTCTAGCCAATCGGTACAGGTCCTTTTCTCCCTCCTTAGTGTCCAACCTTTTATACAACTCTTCATACGCCTATTCCTTAGCCTTAGTTAAGGCTTTTAAAGGTAGCACAAGCAGAAAACCATAATTCAAAATGGAAAGGGATGATGCTGACACAGGAAGGAAACTCAAGAAATAAGGAGAGATTGGGATTTTGGATGCAGACTCTTAAGGAGAACAACCAAAATCATATCGAGCATTATATGCATAAAATAGCATGGAATATTCTAAGAATCAAACCAGCAAGACAATGGAGAAAAAAGATTTTGCCGACAGAGTTGACTGTGGTCAGGGATACAGAAAATAGGCAAGAGGGGAATGGAATTTATTAGAGAAAACTGGAAAAAGAACCACAGTATTGTGAGCAAATAACTAGACAGGGAAAGGTAATACAATGGGAGGAGTCCACAAATGTATTTGTACTACAGTTAGAGATTGCCTTCCCTATCAAGGATTGATATCAGAATATAGGCAAAGAGAAAGAAATAGGGGGCTCGTAAATGAAACACCAGCACTGGTAGAGTTTTTAATAGAATCTAATCAGAGGAGCTTAGAAAGAACTGAGAAGAGACTGGATAAGCAATTCACAAAGAGACAATGGGAGATACACTCATATGCTCAGCTTCTTCCATAAATGACCTTCAAAATATCACTCAAAAAGCTTTCACAGCAGCTGAAAACTGGTTCCAACAATATTGCCTCTTACTGAATCCAAAAAAGACTAAACTATTACTATTCGCTCCATCACACAAGTCATCCTCTCTCTCCTTCAATATTATCCTCTAACAATGGCACCAGAATATCCCCTGATCCTACGAAAAAACGTCTTGGTGTCACAATAGACCACAACCTCAACTTTGATTCCCATATTAACTTAACTATCAAATCAATCAATAGAAAACTTGGATCTCTCTACAGACTTAAACCCTTCCTCACTCCCTCAGCCAGAAGTACTTTAGCACAAACCCACCTACTGTCTACCCTATTTTATGCCTCTCCAGTCTATACAAACCTAACTAAAAGTAACCTCAACAAACTAGCAACAGCTTTCCATAACATAGCCAGATTTGTAACAGGAGCCTCGTTTCGTACCCACCATTGCTCTAATCTCAAACAGCTAGGCTGGCTAGAATTACAAAATCATATACGACTTCTGCAACTGACCATTACCCACAAAATCTTTCATCAGCCCACTAATACCACTATACTCTGTTCCCTTATTACCCCATATAAAAACATCTCTTCCCTATGCTCTGCTACCAAAATACTAGCTGCCTCCAACAAATCCAACAACAAAGCTGGGGATAGTCTGTTATCCAACTGTACTTCACCCATCTGGAACAAATTTCCAAGTGAACTTATGTCTATTACCTCTTTACCTACTTTCAAGAAGCATATAAAATCATGGCTTTACTCCCAGTGGCTCTGCCCTTGTTCTAACCGTGACTAATCCTTTTTTGTTCCATGCCTTTTCCTTTCTCCTGCTATCTATAACACGATATTCTCTTACTGTTTCTTTACTTCTCATCTAATCTTGGATTCTCAATACCACTATGATGGATGGATGTTTAAAAGAAGGCTCTAATGTACTTTTTCCTGTTGATGCTACTAGTAGTTTTAGACTTTTATGAAAATGTTATGTACTACAGTCTGTCTGTTAAATACACCCTCTGTACAACTAGGTTTGTAAAATTATGTCTTATTGTGGAGCTTTTCTCCCCGGGCCTCTACTGAAAATGGACATTAATCCAGCTAGACTAGCCCGGTCAATAAATGTAAAATAAAATAAAATAAATAAATAAAAATAAATAAATCTCCCAAACATGCAACAAAGTCTAGAAGATCGAGGATCTTTGGCTGGAATTGTTTACATAGGTATTTTTATACTCCAAAGAATTTTTTCTCAGGTGGATAGCAAATGTTGGAGGTGTGATGGGCAAGAAAGAGGTATCTGGGAACATATTTTTTTGGAAGTATGATGAGTTGGCAGACTTTTGGAAATCCCTGCAGACCGGTCTGTCTGAGATGCTGGGTGGGTGAACTGGACTGACTGGGGAGGTGATTTTTTTGAGTTAGGCTACAGAATCGGAATTGCCTAAACATAGTAAAGCCTTGCTGAGTCTAATTATGGTGGCGGCAAAAAAAGTAATTACTAGAAAATGTTAATCAAAAGCTAGACCAACGTTATAAGAAGTAGTGAATATAGTAACAGAAATAAAACAACTGGAATTGGGATCTTTACAAAAGGGAAGGAGCAAACTACATATGAATAATGGGAATTGTGGGAACAATATATGCAGAGCAGGAATGAGGTTTGCATTTGTCATATGTGCAAATTTAATAAAGATGTTTGGAAAAACAAAAAAAATATATCTTTGATCCTCTGGTAAAAATATTCTAAAGACACCCAGATTTGCTTGAATCTCGCATCTTGAATTTGACACCTGCCTCTCAACATTCCTTGACTGTGGGATAAATGTACTTCTCTTCTATTTGGTGTATGGTGAATAATTATTTTCCACAAATGCTTTGATGTCTCCAGTTTTAATGCATTTCCCCTTCTGCCACAGTTTTGCCGGAAATAGCCCTTTCTTCTAGCATGACTGCACCCTTACTAATATAGGTCTTGACTGCTTTTTCACAGACAGGTACGTACAGCACACAATGTACCCTTTCAAATAACAAATCCAGCTGTGAGTAAAAATAAAAAAAACAAACAACTCTGGAACACCACTCTCTTCCTTAAGGATTCTCTGTCAAAGCAGAAAATCTAAGGTCTTTTCTAAGTCTTTCAGCTCTTTTGTGAAACGGGTCTTCTTGAGAAGGTTCATAATCAGCTAGCCTTTTCTTCATTTCAACCACTGATGTTTGCAGTTTTATCAGTTTATCTGAATAGCTAACTAAAGCTTCTTCTATTTTTTCTAGCCTTTTTCGAGTTCACATATTCCTTCAGTATTTAATTTATTTTAAACATCTCTGAATTGCATACGATTCTATTTTTTTCATAAAAATTACTACAAGCTGTTGCCTGTACAAAAGATGAAACAAACTGCATTTGCTTAACCTTAGGATTCTTTCCGGAGTTTTCTAGCTTAATTTCTCTCAGATCCTCCAAATGTCTTCATTGCTGGCATTCAGGTAGTGTAATTATTAGCTAGTGACTGACTTTTACCCAATGCAACAGTGTCACAATTGAGAGTTCAAATCAACCAATTGATCAGTGTGTAGCCATCTTGGAGTGCTCCTTTCTGTGACTCCTCCTTGATTTAGACCAACCGCTTCAGATGGTGTGAATTAAAGTCCAAAGGAGAAGCCGCCTCAGGCAACAGTAATCTTATCAGCGAAGATATGAGTCAAGGGTTGTTCCCTGGTGATTAGGTTGGTTCGCCAAAGAACAAACCTAATCAGACAGGGGAAAGGTATTGCTAACACCCAAATGATGCATCCCTAGGGTGAGAGTAGGGGGATGCCAATCCTTCACGAATACAGAGGACAGGAGCAGAAATGAACCCTTGCTAGTTAAGGATGATATGTGCAACCTGGAAGACCAGTAAGGAAGCAGAGACACAGATATGCACTGAGAATTAATGGGCCACAACTAATCCTCCAAACAGAATTTCAGGAGAAACTGTCACTTGTCCCCTAAGAAGCTTTTTTGTTTAGTATAATTTTTTGGTACCTGTCCCTGCTAAACATCCCCATCACCAGGGCAACAGCAATCTTACAGGCAGGCATAAGTGGTATTCTGATTAAGGGCCCCAACACCTTTCCATCCAAGGGGCATGCGACCCAATATCATAGGCCCACTATGCCTCCTTATGCATATGTGCACTTCTGCACACCTGTCAATGAAGGCTACTGGTTTTGCAGCTTGTCCAGCCAAAAGAATACCACAAGACTGTCCCCAAGCACCACTACCCCTCCAAGGCATTGTGGCGTGGGACAACCCAACTCTGTTATTCCCCCAAGACAGACAATGCCATTTTCGCATACCACTAATCAAACATGGGTTGCCTGTGCTACAGTCAGGGCTTTGACCCTATTTTGCAATTCTTCTCAAATCCATAATTTTTACCTAGAAAATGCAAAGGCATGTGAAAATAGGACATTTCTATTGGCAGCAGCCAGAATTCAGATCCAAACTGTGCAAATGGCCAAAGAAGAACTTGAAAGTGAATGGAAATGCTTATATACAGGCAATGAGTGATGAAACGTTTTCCAAAAGAACTTCTAGAGAAAGATCCCAAATGCTGACGGATGCACAGAACAAACTAACCCACAGGGCCACTGATGTTGGACATACGATTTGTATACGAGGTAGAATGCAATGGTGCATATAAATAATATACAGAACAAGCAACAACACATTTAATCACAGCTGGCAGGTAGAGCAAAGGACCTGAATGAGTAACGACAGACTGAAGCAGTACCACAACATTACACAGGTAGGGATACTGTTAAACCTATCACAAAATCAACTATCAGAATAGTAAACTCTAAACTCTGTACAATAAAGGTGTATAGAAAACTGAGACATGAAGCAACTTAACTAAGCACAAGTAAGCATCCAAGTAGGCAAGCATGCTACCAGAGAGAAAAACAAAATTATGGCATAACGTTCACAGCAGGCAGTTTTCTGGCAGAAAGAATGACCACAATATCAGAAGAAACACCCTACTACAGTTCAGTGAAAATACTGCGATTGCAAAATAATGTTGTCAAGTAACATTTGCATGAATAAACAGAAAAATTCGTAACAGATACAAAGGAACGACGTATATGAACAAGAAACGCATACAGCAAATGAAGTATTAACACAGTAACTGCAGCATAAAGGCAGATAGGAGACTGCCAAAACATACATTTTAAGGCACGGTTAATAGGTGGGACTGACTATTATCCAGGAATGCATTACTCACTTACAGAACAAGGAAAGTTCTGAACAGCACTAAAGGAGCAAGGCAGTGAGACAACACCCAATGCAGCTTTATAAAGTTAGCACAGCCTAGTTAGTCTGACACAATGACAAGCCACACACTTGATATTTAAGATTCTAGCCAAAGAGGTGTAACAAAATAAGGCCGAGGTGGTTAGTCACAATGGCAAAACTATAAAGTAAAAGGACAAATTTTAAGCATTATGAGTGGTCCGCAGCACAGCTCATCACAATGCCATGCACGAGTTTAACATGAACAATTAGACCAGATTTACAACTATGGCAAGACTGATGGGTCTGAACATCTACTGGTAGGGAACTGTAGAATGAACTGTAAACTGAGTCCCCATCTGCCTGAGTTGGTGGTCTGAACACCCACTGGTACAGGAATATAGAGAATAAGCTCTAAATTGAGGCCCCATCTGCCCAAGTTGGTGGTATATCATGTGGATGCACTTATGAAAAAGAGTAGAGGAAGATCCTCGCTGCTAACCCAATCAACAAAGTGTAAATAAAAACAAAGTTGTTTTACCACATTCTAACTTCTGGCAATAAAAACATTTATGTGAAGGCCCAATTAATAATGTGTTCAGTTGGTGCACCGAACAGATCCCACTTCAGCTCTAGCCCATTTCAACTGAGCTGTAAAGAGGTATTGATGAATAGTAAGTGTATCTGACCACGTTTACTGTGGAATAATGACAAAGGACATGGCTGAATGCTGCAGTGAGTGGATACGCTGGAAGTTCCCTCCAATTCCATTTCTGGAGCTTTAGAAGATGACATGGTGAAAGAGACAGAAACATCCCAAAAGCAAAGTTTGCAGTTTGTAGTGTCTGGCAGCAAGGCTGACTGGAATAGGAGGAAAAGATGACTGGCAATAAATTAACTCACTCACTCCAATGGAGCTCAGGAAGTTTGCACTGGTAATAAATTAACTCATTCACTCTAATGGAGCTCAGGAAGGTTGCACTGGTAATAAATTAACTCATTCACTCTAATGGAGCTCAGGAAGGTTGCACTGGTAATAAATTAACTCATTCACTCCAATGGAGCTCAGGAAGTTTGCACTGGTAATAAATTAACTCATTCACTCCAATGGAGCTCAGGAAATTTGCACTGGTAATAAATTAACTCATTCACTTTAATGGAGCTCAGGAAGTCTGCACTGGTAATAAATTAACTCATTCACTCTAATGGAGCTCAGGAAGGTTGCACTGGTAATAAATTAACTCATTCACTCCAATGGAGCTCAGGAAGTTTGCACTGGTAATAAATTAACTCATTCACTCCAATGGAGCTCAGGAAGGTTGCACTGGTAATAAATTAACTCATTCACTCTAATGGACCTAAGGAAGGTTGCACTGGTAATAAATTAACTCATTCACTCTAATGGAGCTCAGGAAGTTTGCACTGGTAATAAATTAACTCATTCACTCTAATGGACCTCAGGAAGGTTGCACTGGTAATAAATTAACTCACTCCAATGGAGCACAGGAAGTTTGCACTGGTAATAAATTAACTCACTCCCTCCAATGGAGCTCAGGAAGTTTGCACTGGTAATAAATTAACTCATTCACTCCAATGGAGCACAGGAAGTTTGCACTGGTAATAAATTAACTCATTCACTCCAATGGAGCACAGGCAGTTTGCACTGGTAATAAATTAACTCATTCACTCCAATGGAGCACAGGAAGTCTGCACTGGTAATAAATTAACTCACTCCAATGGAGCACAGGAAGTCTGCACTGGTAATAAATTAACTCATTCATTCCAATGGAGCACAGGAAGTCTGCACTGGTAATAAATTAACTCACTCCCTCCAATGGAGCTCAGGAAGTTTGCACTGGTAATAAATTAACTCCGTCCCTCCAATGGAGCTCAGGAAATCTGCAATGGAACTTCCAATGGACGGAGCTTAAGCCTTTTGACAGAATCAAATTATGTCCTCACATTTCAAACAAATTTCATATATCTGGAACCACAGGGATTATGAAAGTATAAATCGCTAACTCTTCAGCACAAACTATTTTTTATAGTGTCAGTATTCTTTAGGTTCTAGGTCTTAAACCAAATTTTATAAGGCACAGTAAACACTGTAACTATTACATCAGTAATATTTCATAAACAACTTACAATATCTCGGCAGCTACTCAAGTTTGTTTGTTTATTTATTTATTTAACATTTACTTACTGCGAAAGTCAAACTTGGAACAGACAATTTTCAGCAGAGGTCCAGGGAGAAATGATCCAGATGCATGTCTTTGTAATGTGGGAGGAAACCGGAGCACCTGGAAGAAACCCACATGGACACATGGAGGACATGCAGACGCCACAGAGAATGCACCCCAGCTGAGAATTGAACCAGAGAACCTCTTGCTGTGAGGCGACAGTGCAACCGCTGCACCACTGCACCATCCAAGTTACACACATACTGTCAACAGCATTTTATGCGTCTAGCTGAGAGCTTTCATATGAGGCTATGGAGTACTGTTTGTGTTACTTCATTGTTGACATATTTAGAAAAATGTGAAAATTATGGCTATATAAATTAATATAATAAAAAAACAGTTAATATCTATTTACCTGCACTAGACAGAGGTCAAATATTAATGCAGTTGAGTTTGCCATTGTGTAAGCTTTAAGATGAAATATTTAAAAAAAACTTGTACATAGCATGGTTTTGGAATTATTGATGCAAATATGAACAAACAATATTTGATGCCTACAGGCGTCAGAAGGAGTTAACTGCAGATGCACCTGGAGGTGTCATTCGAATGTAATGAGTTTAGGCTGAAATGATGAATACCCCATCAGTATTGATAGACTACACCTGGAAGTTGTATGAATTCCCCTCAGCATTTGACAATTAGAATGTGAAAGCTGTCAAAGTGTCCCTTGGCTGATGAAGAAAATACATGGAAGCTGTCTGAAAACACCTCACCGGGTGAGAGCAGGAAGTCCAGACAAAAAAGGTTCAGGAAACTAGCCAATCATGTACATAAAAGACACAAACACCTCCAGGCTGGTTAAATGGTATGACCCACAGGAGACATTCCAGGTGCAGTTAACCATTGACAGGACCCCTATTCAAATCATAGCTAGCTACAGGCCTCCAACTTTGACTCGATGCCCAATCCACCTATCTGGACCTCTTCGAAACTATAAAGATTCTTCCCTTTACCCTGATCCTGGGTGACTATCCAACTATAGACTGGAACAACTACTCATGCCAAAACACAAATGCACAGAGATTCCTTGATTTCATCAATACAAATGGACATGCCGGCTGACACCCCCACAAAACGTGAAAATATTTTGGACTTGGTATTAACCAGCATGAGTAACCACTGCAGTATCCCTACAGTGTCATCCTCCCTGGTAAGATCCGACCACAAAGTTGTCACTTTTGAAGTCACCATCTCCCCCGACCACCGCCAAGATAGTATCAAACAAAAAACTTCTTGAAAACTGATTACAACCTCCTCAAGGAAGGTATAAACAGCTTCACTGCTCCCTCCCCCTCCATAGGAACTGGCACATATGCCCAAATCTACACCAAAGTACTATAAGATACCTAACAGAACAAAATCATCATCCTCAAGGAAGAGTAAACCTGGCTGGTGGACATCTACAATAAATAAACTCTATAATAAAAGGAAAACATTGGTATCCAGGACCAAGGAAGAGCAGGTGCCTAATGGAAGCAATTTCTCCTCAGTCTGAACAAGCAAATAAGAGTACAAGTGAAATCCTCCAAAGCAAACAGAGTCCAAACTGGCCACATCTACTAAAGACAATCACATGGTTTTCTTTGCATATGTCCGCAAACTCAAGAGAAGCACCCAGGTCTGCTTAGAACTAGAGGCCAATGACATCACATACACAAACGCAGTAGATATAGCCAAGCTGCTGGCAGACACATTCAGTGACAATTTTACCCCTTTATTCCCCCATCAGTAAATCAGGACATCCCCAGTACCCATCTCCCTTCCCTTATCTCTAGGGAACAAATCATCACTGCCCTCTCAAGGGCAAAATATACAGCCTTCATGGGACCAGATAACATCCCAGGCTGCATCCTACATGAACTCAGACAGGAACTTGCAGCACCATTAGGCACCCTATTCAACTAAAGCCCGAGTACTGGTTTTATCCCAGCC
Source organism: Protopterus annectens (assembly GCF_019279795.1). Lineage (NCBI taxonomy): Eukaryota > Metazoa > Chordata > Ceratodontiformes > Protopteridae > Protopterus > Protopterus annectens. The sequence goes on along the minus strand of NC_056739.1, from coordinate 125,093,918 downwards.
GAGTGGAAGAGGGTCACTGTCATCCCTTTGAACAAAGGTGGAGTGTCCACCGATCCAGGAAATTATAGACTCATCAACCTAACTAGCCTGATCTGCAAGACCATGTAGGGGATTATCATGGACCTCATTAACAAGGACAGTGACAACTTCCAAACACTTAATCCCACACAGTTTGGTTTCATCAAGGGGAGGTCATGCCTACTAAATTTGGTAGACTTCTTTGAGACAGTCACCAAAGCCATGGACGAGGGGACGACGGTGCATACCACCTACCTTGACCAGGCTAAAGCCTTTGATACTACTCCCCACTCGGGTATAATAGATAAACTCTCTCAACTAGGTGTCAATCCATATGTTACCAGATGGGTAGCAAATTGGCTCACTGATAGAACCCACCTAGTCAAAACAGGGGAAGCCACCTCAAGCAGTCGACTGTAATGAGTGGTGTACCCCACAGATCAGCCTTGGGGACCTTGTTGTTGAGGATATACTTTTCTGAGGTACAGGACAAAACCAGTGGGCTACGGCTGACCAAGTTTGCAGATGGCTGTAAGCTGGGCACTGTCATCAGTTGCCCTAGTGATGTGGACATCCTCCAAGAGGGTCTCACCCAAACATATGACTGGGTGCCAGAAACATGGCCTCAAACTGAATACCAAAAAATGCATCATCATCCCCACTGAGGAAAGTGACATCCCCACAAATTATCACATTAATAACAAGGTCCTAAACACGTAATCAGTCGTGAGAGACTTGGGCACCCAGGCTGATAGCAAACTGACTTTTTGACCACCATACTGCCTCTGTTGTATGGAAAGCTTTCTACATGACCCACCTCATTAGTAAGTGTATCTCATCCAGGGACAAGATGGTCATAACATTCATGTATTCGTCCCTTATAAGATCTGTTATCGAGTACAATGCCCCTTTCGGCATGTACCTCACAAAGCACATGCAGCAGCTGGAGAGACCACAGAGGTTCCAAACCAGGAGAATCCAAGGCCTCAAATATCTATCCTGGACATACTGGATAAAGGCCCTGTCCCTCTACTCAGTTTCCTACAGACTCCTCAGAGGTGACCTCTGTCTGGCATACAAAGCAATCTCAGACCCCACCTTGATGGGACTGCTGCATATCCGCAAGTCTAGCTCCACTAGAGTATCCCACACATGCGACCTCAGCCTGGTCTGTGACATCAATAGTACTTGTTGGAGGGACAGATTTGCATCCTAGAGGCTCCCCTTTCTGTGGAATTGACTCCCTCTACACGTCAAGCAGAGTACCTCTAACACTTTTTAAGCACAATCTGGATAACTGGATGGGTAACAGAAAATACGCCCCTGGGATTCCACCTGTGTCCCTGCTAGACAGGGGCATTGACTGCTTTCTTGTCGGAACACAGGCTAAATTCTTGGCTAGGCTTGTAAGGGCCTCAGGGCCAATAGCCTAGAAACTTCCTATGATCCTATGTGGTTACCAACAGGGCTCAGCATATGATACTGCACAAGTCAGGATAATGTCATTGCCTGACAGACACATATTTAACTATCATAGAATGTCTTTAAAAACTTTGAATTCTGAGTCCATGAACTTCCTGGAAGCTATACCTATTCAAAGTGAAATTGATTTAGGTGTTTTGTGAAAAGCTTCTGTGTTGCTGGATTATTTTGGGAGATACTTCAGTCAGGGGATGCTACAGCTCCATGGCCTAATTTTATTCCTTTAAATAATGTAAGTGTTCAATGCACTACTAATCTTTGCCATAATAAAACAATACCCACACTTTTACAATATTAATCTGGGCTGACTGTCATTAGCTGTGCTGTACATATATATGTAAGTGATGTCTGAACAGGTAGACAAGCTTTGAGTGAAGCTCTGCTTCTAGGTTGGTTGATCTGCTAGATTCATGAACAGAATCACTGTAATCACAGTTCTGTAACTGTGGATTATTCAGGGAAATGCAAGACATACTGCGCATGTTCACTACACTATATATTTAAGTCCCTGGATGGCTTACTCATGAAAGAAGCTTTTGTATGAAAAATGTGGTGCTGTAGAATGTGCTCTGCATAAAATCTACTTATGTAGCATAAATAGCATCAAAGTGACAGGTCATACATACAGCCAGTATTTTTTTAATCTATAACTAACACACACACAGACACACACACAGACACACACACACACACACACAGACACACACACACACACACAGACACACACACACACACACACACACACACACACACACACACTCACTCACAGACACACACACACAGACACAGACACACACAGACGCACAGACACACACAGACGCACAGACACACACAGACGCACAGACACACACAGACTCACAGACACACACACACTCACAGACACACACTCACAGACACACACACACTCACAGACACACACACACTCACAGACACACACACACTCACAGACACACACACACTCACAGACACACACACACTCACAGACACAGACACAGACACACTCACAGACACAGACACACTCACAGACACAGACACAGACACAGACACAGACACAGACACAGACACAGACACACACACAGACACAGACACACACACAGACACACAGACACAGACACACACACAGACACACACGTCTGTACCTATATATGTGTAAGCAGGACAAGCTCAATCAGGTGTGTATGTTCAATTTGCTAACTTAAACAGCGAATAAAGGAAACAGAAAGAAGGTATACCAAAGAGAGAAGAGGTTTAGGAAACAGGCCTACTTATAAAGACTGTACAAAAATAAATACGAAAGTAAATAAATAAAGAACTAATACTGTGCTTTTTATTTTGTGACAGGATGAAGAAGCCTGACAATGGAAACGTCAAAATGGAAAAATAAATAAATAATAAAATAAATGCATGCTTGTAAGTAGACAGAAACATTTTTAGAAATATTTTGGATATGAAGTAGAGAATACTTCTGCCATTACGACATGTCCAACTAATCAAAGTTTATTGTCACCTTGAGAATAAACTCTATTATTCAGTCACATATCTGATACACACGTACCTCTCAGCCTACAGACATTGAAAGTACGAACACCTAGTCAAAAATCTTGACATCTTACTAGCATAAAACATGGGTCTACTTCACGATGTCGAAAGCCGACAATATCGAAGCTGATATTGTCGGCAACACAACATCGAAAGCGCAGAACATTGTGCAGGTAAATGGAAATCTCCGTAGGGGGAGATTTCCATTTACCTCAATGTAGTGCGGTCTCGGAGTTGGAATATTTAAGTGGGGGGCGGTGTTGGGTGCAGGGGGGCTTGCCTCCCTGCCTACGCTAGTTAGTTTTTATTTTTGTTTGTTTTGTTTTATTCAGTATTTACTACATCGATCACATGAGGTCGACCTTTAGTGATTCGATGTAGTAAGATTTCGATAACGTGATATAGACGCTAAAACATGACTACCAAATAGCACACAACTCTTCTTACTTCCAGTAGGAGTGTGGGATGCTACTCAGAAATAAGTTTAAAAAAGACAGTGATAAAAATGATGGAAAAACATTAGCACATTGTCAAGAAGACAGTGTAAAATCTGTAGAATTTAATAAACTGTATTTACCACACAAGGTCATTTATTTTAATTCAGAATTTTAATTCAGAAAAAGACAGGAGATATAAGGTGTGTGTTCTCTTTTTTGAATTATTGTTGCCACTAGCATGTTGATCATGTAGTGTGGTTTTCTGTGTACTAGACAGTTTCACAAACATCACACATTATGTGACGGATTCAAAAAGTTACGTGAAGGGGTAAATCAAGCACGAAAATAGACATACCCTGTGCAGGGATAAATCAGACCTGAAATAAAAGAATCAACTTACAGACTTACAGTGTACATGTAAGTGTTTACATACTGTTCACATCGCTAAAATCATAACTCCTAGTGTAGAAGTATAAACAGAAATGCTCATCACAAATCTATCTACACAGTACTATTACTCAAGAGATTCACAACGCCTTAATCTAAATTGTACAAGTCACAATAAACAATGTTTATAGTTTCATAGTACAGTACTAGGCTATCTGCCCTGGGGCATTTGTAAGCCTAGCCATAGTGATGTGGCTTTTGCCACCCCATGAAATGGTACAAAAATGTACAGAATAAATCTAGAATACTGTGCCTCTGTCTAGTAGTGACACAATGAAGGTCCCCTTATATAATAGAATTAGTTTACTGTGCCCCTGTCTAGCAGTGACACAGATGTGACCCCTGGGGTAAACTTATGATCTCCCATCCACTCATCAAGATTTCTCTTGAAGAGAGTCAGTGAGGGCCTCTGCCTAATCCAAACTGGGATCCTGTTCCAAAGCATGGGAAGCCTCTGGGTTATGAATCTATCCCTCCAGCATGTCCTATTCATACTTGTGCCGAGGTTTAAGTCTTTAGCTCTCGTGGTCCTGATGGATTTGGATTTTTGAGGTGGAGCATGTCCATCAGATCCTGATTGGACATGGCCTTGTCACGTCAGGCAGAGATCACCCCTGAGCAGGCGGTATGCTACTGAATAGAGCTGAAGTTTCTTTAGTCTGGCAGAATAAGACATATGTTGGAGACCCTTGATCCTTTTGGTGAGGTACTTTTGTGGTCTCTCCAGCTGTTGCAAATGCCGGGTGAGGTACATACCAAATGGGGCATTGTACTCAATCATGGGTCTGATGAGGGAGGAATATAGGGGTATAATGACATCCTTGGATCTGGATGTGAATCCCTTCATGATGAGGTGTGCAAGGTAGAATGTTTTTCTAACCACTTTGGCAACGTGGGTGTCAAATGAGAGGTCACTGTCTACTTGGGTCCCTAGGTCTCTGATTACTTTTTCCGTACTCAGTGGGTTGCTGTCTATGTGATAATTTGTGGGTACTTTGTTTTTTCCAAAAGGGATGACTATACATTTTTTGGCATTTAGTTTAAGGCCGTGACTACGGCACCAGTTGTCCGTTCAGTGAGGCCTTTTTGTAGGATGTGTGTGTCTGCTGGTGTATCAACTATGGCGTCTACTTTGCAGTCATCTGCAAACTTTGTCAGCCACAGCCCTCCCATGTTTGCTTTAACATCTGAGAAATAAATGCCGAACAAGAGGGGTCCCAGGACAGATCCCTGTGGGACACCACTGGCTTTGAGTCTGACATTGCTCCAGCGATTTTAACTTTATGGGTTCTGTCCTTTAGCCAGTTTGCAACCCATCTAGTGACATAAGGGTTTACTTTTAAGCTGTTTAGCTTATCTATGATGCCTGAGTGGGGTATTGTGTCGAAGGCCTTAGCCAAGTCCAGGTATGCTGTATGGACTGCTTTGCCCTCATCAATGGCTCTAGTGACTGTTTCGAAAAAGTCAACCAGGTTTAAAAGGCAGGATCTGCCCTTTACAAAGCCGAACTGGGTGGGGTCAAGTGTCTGTAGGTCCCCTATGTCTCTGTTTATGAGTTCCATAATGATTCTTTCCATAGCTTTGCAGACCAGGCTAGTTAAGCTTATGGGGCGGTAGTTTCCAGGGTCTGTAGAGGCACCCCCATTGTGGAGTGGGACCACTGTTGCTGTACGCCAGTGTTCAGGTACATATCCCAAAGTAAGGCTAAGGTTAAATAGCATTTTTATGTGTGGGTTTTGCTCCTCTTGGAGTTCACGTAACACGCACCCCGGGATACCGTCAGGTCCCATTGATGCCGTGTTTTTTGCTTTGTTTAGGGCAGTTCTCACTTGGACATCTGAGATGACAGGGAGATTACATTCAGCTGGGATAAGTATTTCTTCTTTTGGGGGTGAAGGAGGGGAGAAATTTGCACTGAACCTGTCAGCCAGAATGTTAGCAATATCTGTGGGTTCAGTGTATTTTTTGTTGTTGTGAACCAACTCTGAGCATATCTGAGGGTTTCCGCCCAGGTTTCTAACATAGCTGAAGAAGGTTTTGTGGTTATCTTTAGTGTCCTTAGCGATTTTTCTCTCAAAGTTTGCCTTGGATGTTTTTATGAGAGAACGTAGGTTTCTGCTAATGTTGATCAGAGACGTCTTCCCTTCATGGGATTTCGCTCTGACGTGCAGTAGCTTCCTTCTTTTGTTATACAATTTGTTTATGGCTGAGGTCCACCAGACAGGACGCTTACATTTGGTGGAGAGGGACTTGGATTTGTTTGGGATTGCATGATCCATGCATTCTTGGAGATGTCCATAGAAAGCATTTGTGAAGGATTCGGCATTGTGGGATGTGGTATCCATTGGCACAGTGGGCTTAAAGGATACCATCTCAGTCTTAAGAAGAGTGAAGTCTGCTTTTGAGAAGTTTTTCACTGTGGTCTTTTGTGCTGGGGTGGAGGTGGGATATGTATATCCAGGGTGATTAGTTTGTGGTCAGATCTCACTAGTGAGGGGTATACTTCGGTGTGGAGCATTTTGTCCCCATGTTTGTGATGATCAGGTCTAGTATATTATCTCCCTAGTGGGAGAGGTGACTAGTTGTTCCAGTGCATTTGAATTTATGAATTCCAGGAACCTTTGGGCTAGGGTATTAGGGCTAGAATAATGTACCCAATCTATGTTTGGGTAGCTGAAGTCTCCCAGTATGATGGTATTTTGTGATACATTCATATCCTCCAATGTCTTCAGGAAGGCTGAGTGGGGTTCTTGAGATTGGGAGGGTGGTCTGCAACATGCTACCAGTTGTATAGCAGTTTTGCCTATGGTTAGTTGCACCTGTATGGTCTCTGATGCTTCATGTGTTGCTACTAACCTGGAGGTGTGGGTGTCCTTTATGAATATGGACACTCCCCTCCCTTTGTGGTTCGGCCCGGGTTTTGGAGCCGAAAAGCATGATACGAGGTATAGCCTGGTAGCGCTGGGGTGCTCTCAGGAGCCTTGAACCAGGTTTCAGTTACTGCTCAGACGTCGATGTTCTCCATGCTGAGGAGTGCATCAAGTGCCTACATCTTGAGATTTAGACTTCTGGCATTGAGCAGCATTACTCTTAGTTTTTTTCCATTTTTGTTTTCTAAGGAGGTGGGTTTGTCTTTTGAGCCTTGCCTAAAAAAGGCACTATGGGGTGGCAAGAGCCTTAGCCAATATCCGGAAGCCCAGTGGTGACAGGTGTAAGCCATCCCTTGCGAAGCAGCGTGGCTTGTCCAACATATCATCCCAGGCAGACAGACATTGAATCCTTAGAATGACACCAGTACTTGAGCCAATTGTTAAAGCTGATCATCTTGTCTTTGTATTGTGGTATCATTCTTGGTGAGGGCAAGATGCTGCTCAGGGTCAGGGTCATACCAGCCTGGGCTACATAATCGGAGAGCTCCTCTATGTCTCTTTTCATGTAGTCCAGGGAGGTACGTCTCAGGTCATTCACACCAGCATGGACAATGACGGAGTCATATTTGTACTTGCTTTGGAGTGACCTGAGTGCGTGTGTTATGTGGCGGATCCTAGCTCCTGATAGACAGCTCACAGTCACCTTCTCCTTGTTCAGCCTGGTCAGCGGGACATCAGTGTGTCTGACTATGGAGTCACCTATTACTAGTGTATCAGGCAAGGTGTTTGGCCTTATGGGCTGCGATTGGTTGACACACTGATTTATTGAAGTATGTGTTGCATGTGTTTTGTTTTGAGGTGGTGGATTTTTGGAGGTCTGCTTTGGGAGCCTCTGTTGTTTTGGTAAGTTTTTTATTAGAGCCTCCGAGTATGTCTTTGTGTTTTTATGTGTTTGGTTTGCAGTTGTGGTAGGTCTATGTGGGACTGGGATTGTTGTGTGTGTGGTTGCCATCTCCTCCTGTCTGGTCATGCCAGCCCTGAGTTGAGAGAGTTCAGCCTCCAGTTTGGCTATATAGTTGCATCTCTCACATGTATTTGTGTTTGTTGGGAGGAGGAGAGGGTTGTCTGTGTACATGAGACAATTGTAGCATTGTCTCAAGATACCCAGATTGACCAGCTGAACTGGAGACAACGCCAGTGATCTACCACTCGACATGCTACAACAGTATAAGGGAGTGGTATACCTTTAAGGGAAGTGGATATTCACAGGGGTGGTAAGTAGATGTAGTGCTTTACTTAGTACGAGAGTGCTTACTTAGTAGAGAAGTATTGAGAACAAGTGCTAGGCTTATAATACAGTGAGTAGTCTGGTTATACTAAGAGTAGAGCTTCCTTAAGGGAAAATTTGAAGAGCAGACTTGGCGGAGCCAGAAAAAGTTTAACCGGCGCTGCGCTATGCGCACGACCGCGCAAAGGCAGATTTTAAACAGTGAACTACAAAAGAGCTAGAAATGGTCCAAAACAACCATTACTACAGCTTCTTGTGCTGAGGTCACTTCCCCGAAGGACAGGTAGGCTGCTCAAGGCTCCCCACTCCCACTGGTGAGCAAAAAAACTTCCTTCTATCCAAGTAAGGTAATGGACAACACAGGAACTACACCACAGCCCAGAATACAGCAATGCCTGTAAACTGGTCTAAACTAGTCGAGGAAGGTGGGAAAACAAGGATTATTTTTTTGGTTTTTTGGTAGAAACACACAGAAAATGCAGAAACAGTGATAAATTAGTTACACAGGCTAGAACACTTTGGTGGGCAGCCTCCACAGTTAAATTAAACAAACAAACAAACTTTCGATCAAATTCGACTAAAATGTAACTTTAAGTGCAGATTTTAAAATAATGCAGCAATCAGTTAAAAAACAGTTCAGGCTAGTTCAAGGTAAGCTACAGAAGCTATTTCAAGTGAAAAAAAAAGCAAAAATACTTAAATCCAGAAGGTAGTCGCTTTTCTGAGTTCCCTGCTGCTAGGACCATTCTGTAAAACCCACGTGGAGCTTGTCTGAGCAGTATAGCCAGAAAACAACGCCCAGAGGCGGATTTTAAACAGTGAACTACAAAAGAGCTAGAAATGGTCCAAAACAACCAATTACTACAGCTTCTTGTGCTGAGGTCACTTCCCCCAAGGACAGGTAGGCTGCTCAAGGCTCCCCACTCCCACTGGTGAGCAAAGAAACTTCCTTCTATCCAAGTAAGGTAATGGACAACACAGGAACTACACCACAGCCCAGATTACAGCAATGCCTGTAAACTGGTCTAAACTAGTCGAGGAAGGCGGGAAAACAAGGATTATTTTTTTGTTTTTTTGTTTTTTTTGGTAGAAAAACACAGAAAATGCAGAAACAGTGATAAATTAGTTACACAGGCTAGCACACTTTAGTGGTCAGCCTCCACAGTTAAATTAAACAAACAAGCAAACTTTCGATCAAATTCGACTAAAATGTAACTTTAAGTGTAGATTTTAAAATAATGCAGCAATCAGTTAAAAAACAGTTCAGGCTAGTTCAAGGTAAGCTATAGAAGCTATTTCAAGTGAAAAAAAGCAAAGATACTTAAATCCAGAAGGTAGTCGCTTTTCTGAGTTCCCTGCTGCTAGGACCACTCTGTAAACCCACGTGGAGCTTGTCTGAGCAGTATATTAGTTCATAATGTTGTGTAAGCAACTTACAATGTACAGTAAACACTTGAGCAATGCACATTCTAGTAGCAGAATCTTTCTCCACTTGTGAACTGACACATATGGCTAGACAGCTCTGTTCATTTTGCTTTGCTGTTGAGATACTTACAGTAACATGAAAATTATGACATTCGTACAATTGTGTATGAACATTACTTAATATACCTTGCTATTTAATATAGTCAAACACTGCTGGTTCTTAACTTGCTTACCATGCAAACTTTAAATGGAAACTTTTCAAAATTAGCATGTTATATGATTTTTGCGGTTAAAGTAAATATGCAAAAATCAGGCATCCAGGGGTGTCATGTGGCTGACCTCACAGAAATACCCCAGCCTTAAGTACAGTATGTTGACTTAGAAGGATACTTTCACCTTAGCAGCTTTCTCCTTGAATTCTTTCTTCACTTTTAGCTACAACCTTGCCACATTCCTGGTGAGAGGGATAAAGTTTTGACTATGAACCAGCCAATTCAAGTTCGATTTGTGGCCCATGTGTTCAATACGCAAAACAGCTCACACACACTCATCAGACCTAAGAGAGCAGTTCCACACAGATCTGCTACAAAGATGCAGAACTGGCCCACTTGTGAAGGGGTCCCTCATAATTCATTAAATAACTCAAAACGGGCTTCTGCACTTTGTAGCACTGTTATGTTCATAACAACCCCCCTTGCAGTTTTTTAGGTGCACAGCACCGGTGGTAACAGAATAAAATAACAGAGCAGGACTCATCACAGCCTTTCGCTTATATATTAATTTTGCAGGTGGTGGCTAAATTGGACCACTGGGGCCTATTTTCTGTAATGAATTTGTTACAAAAAAAATTGACAATAAAAAAAAAAAATACAAACAGTAGCAACAGTGCTACATACACTACTTACACGTAGCAATATGGTGTAGAATAACATTGAATTAGAAAGAGTAATTTAACCCATTCCAGACATTTAGTATATCATAAACTAAGATCCTCTCAGATCCTTTCCATCTCTAATCTTTTTAAAGGACTTTCAGTTTACTAAATACAGTCATGATCTACCCACATGACTGATCCCAGAGCCTCTCCTCATTCACAGGAACTACCAAACCCGACTCGGCCTCTCCTCATTCACAGCGACTACCAAACCTGACTCTGCCTCTCCTCATTCACAGGGACTACCAAACCCGACTCAGTCTCTCCTCATTCACCGATACTGCCAAACCTGACTCTGCCTCTCCTCATTCTCAGGGACTACCAAACCTGACTCTGCCTCTCCTCATTCTCAGGGACTACCAAACCTGACTCTACTCGTTCACAGGGACTACCAAACCTGACTCTACCTATACTCATTCACAGGGACTACCAAACCCGACTCAGCTTCTCCTCATTCACCGAGACTGTCAAACCTGACTCTGCCTCTCCTCATTCTCAGGGACTACCAAACCTGACTCTGCCTCTCCTCATTCTCAGGGACTACCAAACCCGACTCTGCCTCTACTTGTTCACAGGGACTACCAAACCTGACTCTGCCTATACTCATTCACAGCGACTACCAAACTTGACTTTGCCTCTCTTCATTCACAGGGACTACCAAACCCGACTCAGCCACTCATCATTGACAAGGACTATCAAACCCGACTCAGCCTCTCCTCATTCACAGGGACTACCAAACCTGACTCTGCTCTCCTCAATCACAGGGACTACCAAACCCGACTCAGCCTCTCCTCATTCACCGAGACTGCCAAACCCGACTCAACCACTCCTCATTCTCAGTGACTGCCAAACCTGACTCTGCCTCTCCTCATTCTCAGTAACTGCCAAACCCGACTCAGCCTCTCCTCATTCTCAGTGACTGCCAAGCCTGACTCTGCCTCTCCTCATTCTCAGGAACTACCAAACCTGACTCTACCTCTACTCGTTCACAGGGACTACCAAACCTGACTCCACCTCTCCTCATTGACAGGGACTACCAAACCTGACTCTGCCTCTCCTTATTCACAGGGACTACCAAACTTGACTCTGCCTCTCCTCATTCACAGGGACTACCAAACCCGACTCAGCCTATCCTCATTGACATGGACTACCAAACCTGACTCCGCCTCTCCTCATTGACAGGGACTACCAAACCTGACTCCGCCTCTCCTCATTGACGGGGACTACCAAACCTGACACTGCCTCTACTCATTGACAGGGACTACCAAACTGACTCCGCCTCTCCTCATTGACAGGGACTACCAAACCTGACTCCGCCTCTCCTCATTGACAGGGACTACCAAACCTGACTCTGCCTCTCCTTATTCACAGGGACTACCAAACTTGACTCTGCCTCTCCTCATTCACAGGGACTACCAAACCCGACTCAGCCTATCCTCATTCACCAAGATTGCCAAACCAGACTCAGCCACTCCTCATTCACAGGTACTACCAAACCTGACAACCTCTCCTCATTCACAGAGACTACCAAACCTGACTTAGCCTCTGCTGGAATCGCTCTCACAGATGCTTGGAGCTGTCTGAAGATTGAGGCTTCTGAGACAGAATCATACTGCTGCCAGTGACTGATTTGCTCCAAAGGTCCCACCTCCTACATATGCCTGTCCTATCTAGGGAAAGGACTGCAGTGTGCCATGCCAGTGTTATCAATGTTGCCTTATGAGATTCAGCCACAGCCCTGCCTCCCCTGCACATCACCAGACTCCACATGGAATCAACAGTCAGGGTTCATCCAGGCATGCCTGTTTTTCCTGCCTGCACCATCAAGCACCCAAGCTTCTTTTTAAACTTTGATCACCTGAGCCACAGTCAGGGCTTTATCCCTGTACATCACCAGAGAAGAGTTTGAGAATTTTTAAAAGTGCTATGTAGGTAAATATACCAATAATCACATGCATAGATGAAAAACATACTTAAATTGTCTTAGTAACATTTTAGACTATAACAAAATCTTGGTACAGTGAGGCTATATTTAAAAAATGGAAGGTTTCATGTCCAAAACAAAATATTAAGGACCAAGAGAAAATAATTTGTGCCCTCCATCTACAAAACCACATTGATCCATATTTTTCAATTTGACAACACCTTTCCCATTCTTTTAATTAGTACAGACATAAACCCTTTGTAATCATAGTTTAAAATTGAAATGGGTCTATATGAAGCTGAGTCTGATGGGTCCTTACTGTCTTCAAGTATTAAAGCCAACACAGTTTTCTTCAAAGAAGTTGGTGCTTCCCCTCCTTTTAAAATACTATTAAACAAAACATTCCAGATCTTTACCACTTTGTCTTTCCTAGCTTGTAAACTTCCACAGGAATACTATCTCTTTCTGGAAACGTTCCCGTAGATTGATTATACGTCGTCTCATTCTCCTCTATCTTGACTGTTAATTATTGAGCCTCATCTACTAATCTTGGCATACGCAAGTCTTCCATAAATATTTCCATTAGTTTTCTTTCTTGATTTCTACATTTCTTGCTTTATATACACTTTCATAACATTTTTGAAATATCTCAAATACCTCCACAGGGTCTCTGTTTATTTTTCTTGTTATGGGCTCCCTAACTTTGATGATAACCCTTTCTACTTTCTGTTGCCTGAGTTGTTGTGCTAAAAGTTTTTGTGCTACGGAGTTAATATCAAAAAATATTTGCTTAGAGCAATCTTTCTAAACTCATGCATATTATTCCAATGCTACATTATTTTCTTGTTAGCACTCTGCAGTTGTGCCTCTTCTTGTTCTGTGAGACTCCCCTTACTATGCAATACTTTCATGTTTGTCAGCCTCTCTAAATAATTCCTTTTACTTTTTAATCATATCTCTATTTTTACTGTTTTTAACTTCATTTTCATTTTATACCACTCACTAGCTATAACTTCTGAAGAAATTTCCATCTTCTGTAATAACTCGCAAAAAAATTCCACTACCCATTCCTTAAATTCTTCTCTTTTTAACAGGTAGGTGGGAAAGTCCCAGTGTATAATTTTTACTTCATTACCCTGCATTTTTAAGTTAGTTTTTATTGGTGCATTATCTGAAGTAGTTTTGGAATGCCTGTTGAAGTTTCAATTAAATGCACGTACTCCTGTGAAATATCATTTCTATCCAACCTATCCCAGTTATTGTGTCCTGGGGAATAATATGCAAATTAAAAACCAATATACAACGAACAAGGAAAAATAAAACTGTTGTCAAAACCACAAAAAAACGGAAACTTGTATGGACAAACGGAGTATGTTATTATTAAAATGCAGACTTTATTATATCATTTTAGCACTTTCATCTCGTAAATGAGACTACTTCAGAAATAAAACCAATATTGGTTTTATTTCTGAAGAAGTCTCATTTACGAGATGAAAGCGCTAAAATGATATAATAAAGTCTGCATTTTAATAATAATATACTCCGTTTGTCCATACAAGTTTCCTTTGTTTCTGGTTTTGACAATAATATGCAAATTCTTCTAGAGATACTACTACTGAGGAGTTCCTGACTTCTACACCAAATATTTTCATCAATTTCTTCAGACATCTACCCTCTTTTGTTTTATTTTCCCTTCTGTTTTTCAGTTAAGTTCTTATAGTCAGTCATACTTTTTTGTCAAGGAAGTCTTTACAGTGACTTCCAAGATGGCTGCACACTGATCAACAGCTTAACCTCACCTCTCCCAATGTGACAAAAGATGAGTGATAAGGGCTTGTCATTATGACAGTTTTAGTAAAATTCAGTTACTGACTAATAAGTACACTACCTGGATGCCGGCAGCAAAGAAGAATCTTAGAGAGTCTGAATGAAAATCAACTAAAAATGGTGAGGAGAAAACACTGGCTGGGAAGAATCCTGCTGCTGTTCAGCAACAAGTAGCTCAAGCTCCAGCTTTGGTACAATAGATGGCTTCTAGTAATTTAGAGGGAAATATAAATCTAATGTACTCAGAGGTGAAAAATGAAACACGGAGGGAGTATATAAACTAAAATAACAAAAGGCAGGAAAATAACAGAAGCATAAACAGAGGTTAAAATAAAGAAAAGGCTGCCTTAGTATGACATGGCTCAAGAAGAGTGGTTTCAAAAAATGGTAGCATTAGAGGAAAGAGCACGCAAAGAAAACCTGAGACTTTCTGCTGTGCCACCAGAACTGGAAGGAACAGACTGTATTAATTTTATGAAAGCACACATAAGCAACTGGTCTGGTATTCCACAGTAGAATTTATTAACTGAAATGGTGCATTGCATCTATGCCGGTCATATGTTGGCCATGAGAAAGCAGCCAAGACCTGTATTAGTAAAAATACAGTCATGTTAGCAGAAAGAGCTGATACTGACAAAACCGTGGAAGAAGGGTAAAGTATTAAAAACTGGAGACAATAGAGCGTGGAAAATTATTATTAACTACAGATCAGGCAAAAGAAAAGCAAACTCATCCCATCAATCAGGGAATGTCAAAAGGCAGGTGTGAGATTCAAGCTGCTGTATCCCAGCTGTCTTTGGAATATTTTTTTTCTGGTGGAACAAAGTCATTTTTTGATGTAGAACAGGCTAAGGAGGAAATACAAAAGTCTGTCCAATAAAAACTAAACTATCATGCAGAAGAGGACTCTGCTTCGCATTCTTCCGATAATAAAGTTCACAGACTTTGCCAGTGAAACCTTTTCCAATGTTCCAAAGGAAAATGATTGAGAGAAAAAAAAGCATAGGAGTTGACTAGAAAAACAGGAGTGCTCTGGACTTGAACCAGAACCTGGGGTTGACAGATGGAGAGGAAGAAGACCAGCAACACTGAAATCCATGAATAAATGTGAAACTATAAAGCATTAATCACATTTGTGAAAAATGGTTTTACAAGAAAAAGTGGCTGATAAATACTGGACTTTTGATGACTCAAACTTCTGGGGGGAATGAAAGGCATATACTCCACCTCATGCCATTAATATTTGGAAGGACACTAAAAGGAAAACAAAAAATAACAGTAATTAAAACAATTTTTGTTCTTAACAGTATTTGTATAAAACATTTCATGATATATAAAGTGCATGTTATATAGTAAAGCGTTTTCAGTGATGTTTGTATGTGATAAATACACTGAAGTAAACAAGTACTTTTTCCTTTTTCAGCTTTAAGAAATGTAAGCGTTGCAATGTAAAAAGCAAAGAAAGGCTGGAGATGAGCACGTTCAAGTTAGTATGCTGTAATCTTGGGCTGGTGGGATGTGTGATGTGGTGTAAAAGTGCACTGATAGAGTTGAGATGCTTTCTCTCACTTTTGCATAGGTGAATGTCTGGATTATTGTGTAAGTATGTGTGCTACAAAAAAAGAACACTCAATGTAATGAAAAGTTTTCCTTTAACAAATAAATCTTTGGTGTGAGATGAGAAGTCTGCAGCTGGGTGGGAGCTGTACATTCTGTTCTTATGTTTCCATAGAGAATAGTTGTCCAGGCAATAAACCTTGAGAGCTTTGGGACATTGCTTGTTGAGAAAAACATGAAAATTAAATGGTACAAGGGTAAGCAGCTTAATAAAAAAAAAAATAAAGTTTGACATTATTGGAAGTGAATAACAGCAGGTTTTGTGGCACTTAAACACCATAACACATTTACTAGAAAAGTGGGTAATTTCATTTTATTTAAAGATAGGCAATGGACTTTTTCTTACAGCTAAAAGTTAATGTTTTCTGAAAGCATGCCAACTATTTTTCACATTTGGGAGGGGAATAAAGACAAGACAAGAACAGAGAGCAATTTGTCTAAGTGGGAGTACAGGCTGCAACGTGTTTTAGCATGGATAACCTCAATTTTAAATTAGGTACTGTTGGTGTACCTGTTGATTTGGGACAACTGCTCCTATCAGAAGGGTTAAATTACATTGCTTGAAGATGTATACCATTTTGTGTGTTTGTTTTAAATTAACAGGTTCTGGGTGTGTGCATGTTTTTTTTTTTTTTTTGCGGGTTTTCATCAAAACAAAAAGTCTTGTAAAATGCAACCTAGGTTCAAATGGAACAAGAAACAACTGTATAAAGGATCGGCCTGACAAACATCAGTGGGTTCATCGAAAACAAAAGCTGGAAACAGACACTTAAAAAGATGACATATATAATAGATGGGTGTAATAATGCTTCATCATTATGGCCACTATCTAGATTACTTTGGAATATGAATGGACTCACGGATATAAACAAAAAGGTAAGAGTATTGAATTATATTAAGAAATGCAGAGTGCAAACAGCAATGCCGCAGGAGACACATCTGGAAAGAAGTGAACATGTTGTTGTGTCTTTCGGCTTTTCCCGGTTAGGGGTCGCCACAGCAGAACTCCGGTCCGCTAATGATTGGCAGTAGATTTTTACGTGCCGAGTTGCCAGCCCTGACGCATAAACTTCAACTAAGGTACGCCCATTCATGCAGGTCTCCACACAGAAGACGCTCTAGCTGAGAATCGAATAGGACAACGTCTTACTGTGAGGCGACAATGCTACCGCAGCACCACCACCGCAGCAAAGAAGTGAACATGTGAATTTGACAAAGAGAGGATTTCAGGATGGATATTCAGCAGAATATCAAAGGAAAAGGAGAGTAATTATACTAATTGCTAGAGGGGCACCAAAAGTGACAAAAGAAGGGAAATAATGCTGGCAGATTTGTGGTAGTAAGGAGCTACTGGTAATGAAGGAGGATTACACTGTCATTTATAGTCCACCTAAAACTGCATAAGAAAATTTTGGGAGAAATAATTAGCTTTCAGCAGGGAATATTACTCATAGGTGGGAATGGAACTTGATTTGCAACATTGATGACATATCGGGGGGGGACCTAGACGGGGAAATATAACAAAAGAGGGCAATTTTATGAAGAAATTTATGAAAATATTTGGTATGGCAGATGTGAATTCAGTAGTAGGAACTTGGAGACAATTTAAGTATTATTCCCCATGGTACAATAACTGGGCTAGACTAGACAAATTATATTTCACAAGAACATGTGCATTTAATTGAATGCTTTGACACATATCTAATAACTATTTGAAATCATGCAACAATAACAACCAAGATAAAATGTAGGGCGATGAAGTAAAATGAGGCACTGGTGCTTCCCCACCTACCTGTTAAGTGGGGAATTTAAAGAATGGGTAGGTGAAATTATTCAAGTGTTATTAAGAGAAGACAGAAATTTCGTCAAAAGTTATAGCAAGTGAGTGGGATAAAATGAAAGTGGAGTTTAAAAATAGGGTAGAAGTAAAAGAAAAGGAGATCTTGTTAAGAAGTAAAAATTGTTTAGAGAGGGTAAAAAAGATTAAAATATTGTAGAATAAGGGGAGTCCCACCAAATAAGAAGTGCAACTGCAGCGTGCTAAAGAGAAAATAAGGGAGTATCTGGACAATATGCATGAGTTTAGAAAGACTGCTGTTAAACAACCGTCTTTTGTTAAGAACTCCAGGGCACAGCTACTTTTGGCACAACTTGGGCAATAGAAAACAGAAAGGGTTATTACCAAACTTAGGGAGCCTACAACAAGAAAAATAACCATAGATACTGCAGACGTATTACAGGCATTTTGGAAATTATATGAACATTTGTATAAAGTAGCAAAATGTGGAAATTAAGAAAGAGTACAAATGGAAATATTTATGGAAGACAATTATGCTATGTTTAAAGGTAGATGAGGCTCAACAATAGGAGAGGAGACAAAAATGGTGACATAATTAATTAACCTGCAAGAAGGTCTCCAGGAATAGGTCGTATTCCTGTGGAAGTTTAGAAGCTAGGAGGGAAGATACTGATAAACATCTGTAACATTTTTAAAAATATTTTAAAAGGAGGGAAAGCAGCAACATCCTGAAAGAAAGCTGTGGTGACTGTAATACCTAAAAACAGTAAATAACCCTCAGACCCAGCTTTATACAAGCCCATTTTAACTTTAAACCATGACTACGAGGCATGTATGTCCATAACAACAAGAATGAGAAACATGTTACCCAAACTGATAGATATGGATCAATGTGGTTTTGTGGAACTGAGGCAAACATTTGACATTAGCAGAACAATGTAGATCTGGAGGGAAGCAAAATGTACCAAAAAAAAAAAAAAAAAAAAAGATACTGCTGCTGTTATTGGTGGGTCTTGATGTACAGATCGCACTCACCAGAGTAAGCTGGGATTTTATTAGTAGCGCAACGGAAGGGTTTATATTCCCTGACACAATATTAAGGTTAATTAGGAGGATATATGAGGAACTGGGGGCAAAAATTCAAGTGGGAAGGTTCTTCTCTCATATGATGTGTCTAAACAGAGGAACCAGGCAGGAACATCCTCCTTCTCCTTTATTTGCATTACATTTAGAGCCACTGGCAAAGAAACTAAGGGACTCAGAAATTCAAGGGTATAATTGGGTTTACCTTTAGTGGTGCGTATTGCACACAGGTGAACAGCAACTGGGTGAAAGGCATTTTGCAAGATTTGCAAACGCCGAACGGAAAAAGGTTTGAATGTGCAAGGAGCGAATGCAAATTGACATTCGCTCATTGCACATTCAACACTGTGGGGTGAACTGCACTATAGTGGGGATTGGGAAATGGTCACTTTCCCCACTGTAGTGTGATCTTGGAGTTATAATATTAAAGTAGGAGGGGTGTGGGGGGCACAGGGGGACTTGCCCCCCTGCTTTACACTTTTTTTTTTCCGTTCGGCATTAATGTTCGAAAAACAGCAAATCTGCTTTTCGATTGGCTGTTTTTCGAACATTAAGGACTGTCGCAGTTTTCACTTTCGTGGTTATGAGTTGCTCATATGAGCAGTCGAACCACTGTGATTTGGCTTTGTAAAAGTAAACTGTATAATTGGCATGGTAATTAAGAAAAGTTGGCTTTATCTGCAGACAATATTACTTTTTACTTGATAAAACCAGAAAAGGACATCAGTGTTGTAGAACATTTTGAGACAGTTTCAAGTCTTTTCAGAATATAAAATCAATGAAGATAAAACAAAGGCTATAGCTGTAAACTACTTGCCCACAAGTGAATTGCTTCAGCAATACCCACATTTACAGGGGCATGACAAAATGAAGTATTTAGCAGTAATGATTAAAAAGGATTCTGTTATGGCAGCTAAGGATATTTGGGGAAGAGACTAAACAAAGGATAATACAAAAACTGAGAAACTGGAAGCTCTTCTTGGATACAGACAGGAAGACACAAGCAGTAAAAATGTATTTAGTTTTATATCGAAGTCAGGTATACTTTTATCAACTACAGGAGAAGTTGTAGACAGTAATTAATAAAGGGTTGAAGGGTTTTATCTAGCAGGGGTCAGGTGGGATACACTGATACTTGCAACAGAACAAGGTGGTTTAGGTTTGCCCGATTTGAAGGGGGATTTCAGAGCTACATAGTTAAGGCTCCTATACATAGCAGGAGGAGAAAACTATAATTCAAAGTGGAAAGGGACAATGATGAAGCAGGAAATCAAGAGATAAGGGAGATGGCGGGTATTGGCTGCAGATCCTTTAACAGAATAACAGCAGCCTCAGAAAACTTTATTCATAAAGTAGCAGAAACTATTCAAAGAAATAAGCAAACACAAGCATGGAGAAAGGAGATTTTGCCGATTGGGATAATTGCAATTAGGGGTGCAGAGAATAGGCAACAGGGGGCTGAAATTTACTGGAGAAAACTGGCAAAGGAACCAATGTTTTGGGAGCAAAGAGCTAGTCAGGGAAAGGTAGAAGAATGGGAAGAAGCCAAGAAGACATTTGAATTGCAGTCTAGCGACTGCCTTCCCTATGAGGGATGATAGAGTATAAGCAAGGAGGAAGGGGCTAGGGGAATCCTAACTGAAAGACTTGTTCTAGTAGAGTTTATTTGAATCAAGAATGAAGCTGCTGTTAAAAAAAAAAGAGAGATAAAGAACAGTTGTGCAAAATTTTACCATAACCATATATGTCCTTCTCTTCTATGTTGCAGTATTCTTTAAATGAGGGACCCCCTGCCATGGGTGACCTGATGTCTGGCCAGTATACAAGAGCTTTTAAGTACTGCTAGTACATGAGACATCTCACAAATGACTTAGGAGTATGTCAGCCATAAAAATGACATCAGCACGTACAATCCTCATAAATGAATGCCTCAGAAGGAATGCCAGCCTAAGGAAACAAGGTTATCAAGCATCCAGAAAGTACAATTGTGTACACTTACCATAAATGTAGATGTTCGAGTGTCTTCACTGTTGCAGTCATGACTGTAGGGTTCTCCCCTGCCGGCAGGCAGTCCTCGGTCGGCCAGAATCCCAAAGTCTGGGTCCGGCGTCGGCTGTTCAACCATGCTCCCTGACGTCAGAGCGCCAGGAGTACAAAGCTGACAGCCGACGCCATGTTCTCCAGTTTTTCTTGCCCCAGATGTCAGAAGTCCCAAAATGAGTAAGGTCCCATATCCTTTGCAAATACACCTCAGAAGAATGGTGAAAAAAGGAACCACACAAAAGTAAAAATAAGAGGTGACAGGAGGGCGGGAAACCCAGACTGCAACAGTGAAGACACTCGAACATCTACATTTATGGTAAGTGTACACAACTGTACTATGTTCATCATGTTTCACTGTTGCAGTCATGACTGTAGGCCAAAGCAGAATGAAAGGGAGGTGGTCATAAAGTAGAAGGGGAGGCTAAAAGGCCCTGCAAGACTGCAGAAGCAAAGCCTGCCCTAGACTTAGAGTAGAGAGGTAGATTGTAGTGCTTTAAAAAAGTATGCACTGAACTCCAAGTTGCAGCTTCCAAAATGTCTTTGGTAGGAACTCCCCTGAGGAAGGCAGCTGAAGTGGCAGCAGCTCTGGTGGAATGAGTCCGTATACTCCCTGGGATTTGCTTTCCATGGTGTGAATAACAAAATCTGATTCCATGAGCAATCCATTTAGAAATGGTCTGTTTTGAAATGGCTTTACCTTGGGAACTTGAAGCATAAGAAACAAACAATTGCTCTGATTTTCTGATGTCCTTGGTTCTGTCCAGGTAAAAACGTAGTTGTCTGTGTACATCCAAGGAATGTAAGATCCTTTCCCCTTTATTTTGAGGAGTGGGGAAAAAAGTTGGCAAGTGGATAGTTTGATTTAAAGCCACTTTGGAAACCACCTTAGGCATGAATGTAGGATTAGTCCTCAAAGACACCCTGTCTTGATGAAAAATAATATAAGGTTCCACAGCCATAAGAGCTTGCAACTCTGAAACTCTCCTGGCAGAGGTCAGAGCTAACAGGATGGCTGTTTTCCAAAATAAAAACTTGATGTCAGAAGAGGCAGCAGGCTCAAAAGGAGGCAAGGTGAGCTTTTCCAAAATATAGTTGAGATCCCAAGCAGGAATGGGAGGAGATCTAGGATGTCTTAAGTTTTTAGCTCCTCTGAGAAACTGTCTAATGAGCTGGTGGGAAAAGATTGGAGGGTCTGTATTATAATGAGCGGAAATAGCAGAGGCATGTATCTTAATGGAAGAGAAAGAGAGACCCTTATGTAAGAGATCTGTCAGGTAAAGTAAAATCAAAGGAATGTTAGGAAGAAGAGGATCAGAATCCTGAGCCTGCATCCAGGAACAAAATCTTTTCCATTTTCCTGCATAAGATTTTCTAGTGCTAGGACGTCTGGCTTCTAAAATGACATCCATAACCTGCTTGGGTAGGAGAGAAGGAATCAAAGACCCTGGATTAACCAAGCCACCAGGCTGAGAGTTCTGACATGGGAGTGTAGAACCTGACCCTGATGTTGGGACAGAAGGTTCGGAGTCTGTGGTAAAACCCAAGGGGGCTCCAGACATAGGTTTTTCAGAGTAGGGTACCAAAACTGTCGAGGCCAATTTGGGGCCAGCAAGATTATCATCTTGGGCTTGTCCTGTTTGATTTTTAATAATACCCGTGGAAGAAGAGGAAGAGGCGGAAAGGCATATCCCGAGAGGTTTCTCCAACTGAATGATAGTGCATCCACTTTCCAAGCTTGTTCGTGGAAAGTCCTGGTGCAAAAATTCTGTAGTTGATGATTGAGATGGGATGCAAAGAGGTCTATGTGAGGACATCCCCAGACTGCTGTTATAATCCTGAATATTTCGGTGTCCAGCATCCACTCGTGTGGATCCGAAAGGCTTCTGCTCAGACTGTCTGCCAGGAAGTTTTGCTTCCCTGGTAGAAACTGAGCTTGAAGGTCCAGATTGCAAGCTAGAGCTGTGTTCCATAGATCCATGGCTAGTCTGCAAAGGGGGTAGGAATGAGATTCCCCTTGCTTGTTTATGTACCACATAACTGTGGTGTTGTCTGTCCGTATCAGTAGTTGTCCTGGTTGTAGAAGATTCCTGAAGGCCATTAGAGCTTTCTGAATGGCTAACATTTCCTTTAAATTGATATGCAGGTGCTTCTGATCCTTTATCCAAAGGCCCTGCAGACAGTTGCCCTGAAAATGGGCTCCCCATGCATAATCCGAGGCGTCCGTGGTTAGTATCCGAGTGGCAGGAGGCAGACAGAAGGGTTTTCCTTTGTTTACAGTACATGCCTTGGACCACCAAAGGAATTCCTTTTGAAGACAAGGCAGGGCGGAGATCAGTATGTCTAAACTGTGGCAATTGTTGGATTATGCTAACCCTGTGGTTGATGGTACCTATTTTATGCTTTTTTCGTGGGTTCCTGTCTTGGAGCTGTCTACATTTTTGTTTTAAACTGTGGCAATGCTGAGACCATACACTTTTTAGGTACCACTGTATTTTCCTCATATGTAGTCTTGCATATGGTACGAGAAGGATGCAGGAGGCCATGTAACCCAAAGCCTGCAGGAATCTCCTTGCAGATAGCTGAGTTAAAGTTGCCAAGGTTTTGAAAGTTGAAGCCAGCTGTAACTGTCTTTCGTACGTCAGAAATGCCATCTGGGTTGTTGTGTTTAAAGAAGCGCCCAGAAAAATTATCTGTTGTGAGGGTGTCAAATTTGACTTTTTTATGTTTACAGTGAATCCCAGGAACTTGAGGAGATCCTGAACAAACCATAGATGCTGGAGTAAGACCTCCTTGCTGTCTGCCTGAATAAGACAGTCGTCCAGATAAGGGTAAATTTGAATTCCCTTGAGTCTGCAGTAAGCTACTACTGGAGCCAGGCATTTGGTGAAGACCCTGGGTACAGTAGACAATCCAAAGGGCAGCGCAGAGAATTGAAAGTGCCTCGATCCGGCCTTGAACCTGAGGTATTTTCTGCGTTCCTGCCTGATGGGAATGTGTAAATATGCCTCCTTTAAATCCAAAGTTACCATCCATGCATTTTTGGACAGCATTGGAAGTAGCTGCTGTAGAGTAAGCATCTTGAATTTTGGAATCTCTAGAAAGGTGTTCAAGACGGACAGATCCAGAATGGGTCTCCATGAATTTTGCTTCCTGGGGACTAGAAAGAGCCTCGAGTAAAAACCTTGTCCCATCTCTGAAAGTGGAACTAGTTCTATGGCTTTCACAACCAAAAGAGCTTCCACCTGGTTTAAGGCCTCTGTCCATTGATGTTTTGGAAGATCTGGCCATCTGCTTGGCCTTGGTAGGGTATGAAAATGGAATTTGTAACCTCTTGAAACCACATCCAGAACCCACTTGTCTTGGGTTATACGATTCCAATTTCGGTGAAAAAGAGAAAGTTTTCCTCCGAGAGTGGCTTCCAGGCAAGAAGTTCCTGCAGCCCAACAGAGGGAGTCATTGAGTCTGTTTCCTATGAGTTTGCGACCTGTCCTCTCCTCCCCTAGGGGTGGAAGCAGTCCACTGTCTTGGTCTATAAGAGGCTTGTGTTTGAGGCCTTCCTCGGGAGCATCTGTATCTACCCCTCTGAGGCCTGTCTGAATTGGGAAAGGACCAATTTTTTGTAGGCCAATTCCTGCTAAATCTGGGTGGCTGTACTTGTAAGAAATTTTTAACTGTTTGCATGGATTTCGCCTTGTCCTCCATCTTTTTAATCACCTCTTCAGCTTTTGATCCAAACAAAACATTATGCTGAACAGGAGCATCCAATAATTTAGCTTTTACTTGTTCTGGCAAATTTTGTTCCTTTAACCATGCATGCCTTCTAATTACTGTGCCAGAGGCAGCAGCCCTACAAGAAGCCTCCATGGCATCAAATCCACAGTGTAAACCATGCTTCCCAACTTGTTCAGTGGGCATGCATTAAGTCATGTAATTCCTTATCATCTGCACAGGCAGAAATGGAAGTAAGCTTTTGTTTTAAAACAGACAAGAGAAATTGCTGGTATTTCAGCATATGAAACTGACAGTTTAAAGCCCTAATAGATAAGCAGGAGGAAAAGAGTCAGGGGTTAAGTTAGCCTCCGAAAAAGCATCATCCACAATATCCAAAATAGGAGGAATAGCCAGGGGGTCTATGTTGGGGAAGAAGAAAATCCCTTAGTCTTTTCTTAGATTCCGAATATTTCTGTCCTTCCCAGTGGAAACGTTCCCTCATTTCATGCAAAGTTTCCCAAAAAGAGAAATCCTCAGGGGGAGAAGCTGAAGGAATGGATTCCTCAGCATCAGAATCCTCATAAGGAGGGAAAGAATATTCCTGGTCAGAAGAAGAAACTGAAGAAACAGAAGCCTGATCAGAGGAGTCATAATAAACTTCCTGCCTTGGCCTTTTATCTGGAGGGGGATGTGAACCCCTAATCATAGTAAGTAAATCCTCCGCCATCTTAAGTAACTGTTTCTGTGACTTGGGAGCCGGTTCAGAAGAGGCCCGTGTTGCAGTCTTTGATTTGGAAGGAGTCTTTGCCTTTGTCTTTGGCTTTGCCTTTATTAGAAGCTGAGTAGGCCTGAAAACCCCTTCGGAAGCCGGTACCTGCACAGCGGCTCCGGACCCATCCGAAGGAGCATTGTCCGAAGGTCCTGCAATAGAAATATTCAAAGGCCTAGTTGGCTCCTCGTGGGAGTCCGTTTCGGCCATCGGTTCCGAAATGGCCAACGACAGGGGCTGCAAAAGCGCCTGACGACGGCCGAACCTGAAACTGGCTCCGCTTGTGTGATATCGTCAGATTTGGACCTCGGAGGCCTGTCTTTGTCCTTGCGTCATTTGTGAATTCTGGTAGCCGTAACCGTATCCGACGACATTTTGTAATTAAAACGCCTACCGAAGTAATGAAATGCAAAATCGTACCTTCGTTTAATTGTACGTTGATTGAATCTAGCACAAAACCGACAACTAGCTACGTCGTGGTCAGGGCCTAAGCAAGGAATACAGTAAGAATGAAAATCCTTATGAGGTATTTGCTTCCCACATGAAATACAATTATTAACTTTTTCCGACATCGGACTGGAGCAAGAAAAAAGTTTCCCCAACGGGGTACTTAGCTTTGAGTAGGAGAAGAAAGTCTTCAGACTGAAGTTTGTTCAGAAAAGATTGTCAGGAGTCAGCCGACCGGCATTTGCGAACTGCTATCACCACACGGCAAGAAAGACTGGAGAACATAGTGTCGGCTGTCAGCTTTGTACTCCTGGCGCTCTGACGTCAGGGAGCATGGTTGAACAGCCGATGCTGGACCCAGACTTTGGGATTCTGGCTGACCGAGGACTGCCTGCCGGCAGGGGAGAACCCTACAGTCATGACTGCAACAGTGAAACATGATGAACATCAAAAGCAAGCACTGGGGGGAAGGAGGGAGGGATGGAATACTGCAACATAGAAGAGAAGGACAGCTATCGTTATGGTAAGATTTTACACAATTATTCTATGTCCTTCTATTCTAATGTTGCAGCATTCTTTATATGAGGGAGAGTACCAAGGCTTAGGAGGAAACCTGGGAGGAGGAAGGACCAGAAGAACTCTCTAGAAAACTATGA
Source organism: Protopterus annectens (assembly GCF_019279795.1). Taxonomy (NCBI): domain Eukaryota; kingdom Metazoa; phylum Chordata; order Ceratodontiformes; family Protopteridae; genus Protopterus; species Protopterus annectens. The sequence goes on along the minus strand of NC_056739.1, from coordinate 125,067,603 downwards.
AGAATGGCTCTAGTAAAAGCAGCTCTAGATCTGGAGATGCCATCCAATTTGCAATGCTTGGTGAAGGTATGTTCAGAAGTCCAAGTAGCTGCCCCTGTAGTTCCTTGCTTTTCTCCTGCAAAGATTTAAACAAATCTGCAGCTGCAGCCCCAAACAAAACACTGCTGCCTAAAGGAGCAGTGATCAATTTTGCTTTGATATCATCTGGTAAGTGGCTGAAGCCTCAACAATAAATACCTCCTAAGAACAAGGCTAGATGGAGCTGCCCTGGAAGACTCTTCTGCTGCACCATAGCTGAATTTAATGGAGTGGCGAGCTACCTGAGAAGAAGATCCTAAAATAGACATCACCTGATTTTTAATGAGTCTATATCACATAGTCGAAGTTCCATAACTCCGAACACCTAATGGTCGAACCATTATGTTCGAAGTTACAGAACTTTGACTACTGAAAACAAAACAACGGACAACAAAATAAGCCCCCCTGCACCCCCAGACCCCCCGCTACTTAAATATACCTAGTTTGAACCACAGTGAACTGAATGGAAACCTCCGCTTATGGCTTCCATTCAAATGCTTGAACTTTTACAAATTCGAACCTATGTTCTCGACGATATGTGGTTCGAACTTGTAAAGGTGATTGTGGAGTCTTAAGTGCAGAAATGTGCTTGGTTTTCTGCTTTTTTTTAAGAGACTTCCCATATTCTGGAACAGACTACCTATGTCAAACAGAGCTCCTCATTAGCACTCAAGAAAAATCTTGATGATTGGATGGGTAATAGGAAATTCACCCCGGGGATCACTTCTGTGTTTCTGCTTGACAGGGGCACAGGAAAATAATTTTCATGGGTGACGAAAGCCAGGGTACCTTTTTGGCTAGGCTTGTATAGGCCCTAGAGCTAAATAGCCTAGTACCTACCTACGAACTACGTGATAGGAACCCATTTTTAACATCAGAGTTTGGGAGATTTGAAACTGCTTGGAAGGCTTGAGAAAGAACAGCCAAAGCATACCTGGTCATATGGGTTTGGTAATTTATAGCACGGAAAGGTAAGACGTGGCAGAAGTATAAACTTTTTTTTTTTACTTATTCTTTCCACAGTCTTGCTCTCCTTATCACAAAGGAGAAGCCTGGTGGATGGCAATGGTCTGAAGTTTTGTTAGAAGCAATGGAAACCACTGCAGGAACTGCTAAAGGACATCTGTAAAGAAATTAAGTCTTCTGACACTTTATAAAACCGATCAGGCCTTTTAGGAGCAGGGGCCTGAAGGAAAAAGCATCCAAAAAGGCTGGCAAGGTGCAGCAGAAAGGGAAGGAGAATCCATTTTTAAAGATCATAATAATATCTTTTCTGCACATCAGAAACTGGAGAGCAGTCCCAGGTAAAAAATTCCCTCACTTTAGCTAAGATTTCCCCAAATGTGATCTCTTCCACTACTGAATCTGCACCATTAGGGGAAGCATATTCAAGGGGGGTGGAATTTGAGTAGAATAGACCAAAGATTCATCCTCAGATGATTCCAGCACCCTAACTCTCTTGAGTGGGGAAGGAGTTAAAGGAGAAACAGGATTGCTGAAGGAGGCCTAAGAGCCATGAGTTCATTAAGCAAGCCTTGAGAAAAAGTTTCCCAATCTGACTGTGGAGTCTTAGGTGCAGAAATGTGCTTGGTTTTTTGCTTTTTTAACCTGACCTCAGCCTGATGGAAAGTGGAGGGACCCGATGTAGGCCTGCACTCAGTAATATTAGTTGGAATATCCTCCCTGACTAGTAGTATCTGATACCCCTAGGGCCTTCCAAAATAACAAGCCTTGGTTCCCCCTGACCGTCCGATGTGGAGGCCTGCATGGCCTCAGAGGTGTACCTAAGGCAGATTCCCTGACTGCATTCAATGCAGTACCCACTGAAGAACCCAAGCTAACCTTCGGATGGATCTCCGGGTCTTCATCGACCTCGAGGCAGACATCAGAGGTAGAAGGCACAGCTGCACCATAGCTGAATTTAATGGAGTGGCGAGCTTCCTGGCCTTTCTCTTCATCACAGGCTCGACAGAAGTCCCAGACATATCCTCTATAACGTCCTTATCTAACCACTTAAGTCGCCGATTTTCTAAATAAATCTTAAGGGATGAAAGACCGCAACGTAGGGTCCTTGGGATGAAGGCCTGGAAAATAGAGCAAGCTATATGGTCATATGGGTTTACTACTGAAATGTTGAATGTCAAAATAAATTATAGTCAAAAACATGAAACAAAATGTCGCACCAAAATGTCTACTTGCCTGCAATTTCGCACCTCCTTTCTCAGATGTCCACATTTAACGTTAAATGAAACGGCAGGAGGTGATGGCAGACACCCAGACTATTTAGTTTAATGTCTCCTAAAACTTTAAATTTTACATCACAGTTTTTTTTTTTTACTGTTTTGTAGGGGGTCAAGCCATCCTGCACCCCCCATATCCCCAGCAAATTATATATTTCAACTCCAAGATCGCACTAAATGGGAAAAAGTGTAAATTTCCCAGTCCCCACTGTAGTGCGACCTGTTATTGGAACGTCACTCTCACATTAGCGAATGCTCACTATCATTCACTACTGTGGATTCAACATTTCAGGATAGGCATTATGGGAACTGTGGAACACAAATTCGTCCTTCCCAGTTATGAGTAAGTGCCATTCCAGATTTTAATACTAAACCGTCATGTGTAGGTCCCAAACAAGAGAGAGACAGGTCATGACTATCCTTGTGTGGGATCCGTCTCCCACAATGGCACTTGCCTTTCCTGGATGACATGAAACCCTCACAACAGGAAGCAGTAGTAAGAGAAAAAAAGAAAAAAAAAAAGCAACGGGGCATTTATCTGAAAACTGGAGCAGCAAACGACTTGGGCAAACAGATCTGATGATCGAAGATAGCATTTGGACTGTTGGAGAGAAGTTCTGAGAATTGCACATACGGAAGTCTGTTATGTCTGGAGTACTCCTAAGCCATTCGTGAGACAGACATCTCACGTACTAGCAGTATTTATTTAAATTTATTTATTGACATTTGTTTATTGATATTTGTTGACGGTAAAAGTCCACTGGGTTGATAACCCATTTTCAGTGCAGGCCCATGGAGAAAAGCTCCACAAATTACATATTTAATAAGATAGTACAAAAAGGTTAAATATGTTACAGGACAAATTCAACTTCTGAGTTAAAAGAAAAATTACAAATTTTACACTACTAGTACGAAAAAGGTTACATATGTCACAGGACAATAACTTTTTGAGCCAAAAGGAAAATATTTTGCACAGTGTACTGTAAGACAGGGAAGTCATCTAATAAATGCAGAAACATATTATAGTTGATGTCTAGGATTACACTTATGAGTTATCCAGAGATTTAACCACAATTCAATATCTGGTTTGCCATATGATATCTCACTTTTGTTTAGTAAGAAAAACAAGTTTACGGTGGTTTATTGATTTTACAGGTACAGTGAGGGTTATCTAGATAGTGGCTTTTTAATGCTGATTTAAAGTTTTTCAAGCAGTCAATGTGAGTTATGTGGGAGGGTAGGGAATTCCAAAGTTTAGCAATCCTATGTGTATAGACTTTGTCCAGCTCTTTTGTTAAGTTTGGTTACATTTAAAAACATTTTGTTGGAGGCTCTGAGGGTTCTTGTTGAAGTACATGTATGTAGGATGGATCAAAGTGCTGGGCAGGAGACGGGTTTAAAAATAAGTTTATGTGCTAGAGTTAGCTGGGTATAGTTGAGATAGTTGGAAAATTCAAGCCAGTTCAATTCTGAGATGGCATGGCAATTGTGAGAATGGCTAAGCTTACCCGAGGCGAATTTAGCTATTTTATAATAGCAGGATTGCAGTTTATTGCTAAGTGATAAGTGAAGGTTAGTGTAAATAGCACTGTTATATAGTAGGGAAGGGATGAACACGGTAGTGGACAATTTAATTTTGGTGTGGTTGTCTAGATAAAATTTGTGATCTAGTTTAAAGTGAGTTTTCTTTATTGTGTTGAGAATATGTGGTTCAAAGGTAAGCTTATCATTGATTGTTATACCTAATAATATTGCTGTGCTCACAATTTAAATTTTGGTATTAGAGAAGATCCTGAATTGTATATCTAGTTGTTTTGTGGAGAAAAGTAATAGTTTGTTTTTGGGGGGGCTTTAACAGCAGTTGTGCAATATTTAACCAGGCTTCTACAGTTGAGAATGTCTTTTGAGTGGCTGTCAGGAGATCTGAAAAATTATTGGCAGTAGAGATGATTGTAGAATCATCTGTGCATTGTATGAGACTACTTTGCTGAGAAGCTTTGTGCAGATCGTTGATGAAGGTATTAAAGAGTAAGGGCCTTAGTAATAATCCTTGTGGGACTCTATATTATTTGCCTGATAAGTCAGACTGGTGATTATGCCATTTGACTGATTGTTCCCCATTGTTTAGATTGGAGGACAACAAAGTGAGAGATGTGGGGGAGCAGCCTAGTTTAGATAATTGGTTTGTAAGTTTAGTATGGGATAAAGTATTGAAAACCTTTGATAGATCTAGTAAGATTAATGAAGTAGGGTGGCTGGTGTCAATGGCTTTGTTGACAGTATCAGTGAAAGACAGAAGTAATATGATTAGGATGGAAACCATGTTGGGTAGGGGAAAGAAGATTACTGGTAGATAGGTATGTAAGAAACTGGATCAATACCCACTTCTCTAGTATTTTTGATAGCGGAGAGAGTATAGAGATAGGGCGATAGTTAGACAGGTCATGAGAGTTTCCACTTTTATGAAGTGGAATAATGATGGATTTTTTCCATAGGTAGGGGGACATAACATTCTGCGATAGAGCGTTTATAAGAGTGCTAACAGGGTATGCAATTGCTTTTGCTGCAAGTTGTAGGTATTCAGGGGGTAGATTTTCAGCAGACAGAGAGCAAGGTTTTAGTTTGGATAGGAGTTTGAGTATAAGAGAGTTGGGTAATGGCTGAATAGTAAAGGAGGGAGTTGAAATAGTACTACTGGTAGTGTCTGGGGAGGAGAAGTCGTTGTTATCCAGTGTAGGACTATTTACGTCGAGGGAGTTTAGGTTTGTTGGTGAGTCTTTGACTAGCTCTTGAATGGTATTAATGAAATGGGTATTGAATTCATGAGCAATTTGTTGTAGATTTTTATCAGGTGAAGGAAAAGGGTTTTGTAAGGTGCTGAGATTAAGTAGAGTGGAGACAGATTTCCAGAATTTGTTTTGGGTTATTGTGTAGGGAGGATAGCTTAGAAGAAAAGTATTTTTTTTTTCTTGTACGACTAGTTTTTTTTGCCGTATTTCGAAGTTGCTTGAATTTGAGTTAATTTTGTTTTGTTTTGCTTTTTCACCATTGTTTCCAGGCTTGGTCTCTCTGAAGGAGACTTTTTTTGGTCACAGGCGGTAGTCGACTTAACACCGAAAGTGTGATAAGAGACCTTGGGACACAGGTGGACAGTAGTCTCTCCTTTGATAATCACATTGCCACAGTAGTCAGGAAATCCTTCTACGTGGCACACCTCATCACAAAAGGTTTCTCATTCAGGAAAAAAGAGGTCATTGTTCCCCTCTACTTATTACTCATTAGACCCATTATAGCGTACAACGCCCCTTTTGGTATGTACCTCACAAGGCATCTACAACAACTGGAAAGGCCATAGAAATACCTAACAAAGAGGATTACCGGCCTCAAACAGATGCCCTAAGCAGACCGTTTCAAAAAACTCCAGCTTTACTCTGTTGCAGATCGCCTACTCAGAGGCCATCCCTGCCTAACATACAAAGCTATTTCAAACCCAGAGCTGCTGGACATGCTCCACTTAAAGAAATCACAATCCCTCCGAGCTACATGCTCTAGGGACATAAACCTTGTCACCACAATAAACAGAACATGTTGAAGGGATATATTCCTGTCCCAGAAACTTCCCATATTCTGGAACAAACTACCTATCTATATCAAACAAAGCTCCTTATTAGCACTCTTCAAGAAAAATCTTGATGATTGGATGGGAGATGGGAAATTCACCCCGGGGATCACTTCTGTGGCTCTGCTTGACAGGGGCACAGGAAAATAATTTTCTTGGGTGGCAAAAGCCAGGGTACCATTTGGCTAGGGTTATATAGGCCCTAGGGCCAATAGCCTAGTACCTACCTATGAACCTATTTGTTAACCAGGGAGCATGGTTAGCTTAACAGTACTTAACAGCTCTTGTATAGTGGCTGGACGTCGGGTCATCCATGGCAGAGAATCCCTCATCTAGTAGGCCATATAAAACATTGCATAACAACTACAGGAATCAACCAGAGGAAGTTAGAAAAGATTGGGAAGAGACTGGATAAGCAATTCACAAGGAAACAATGGAAGAACATATGTATGGTCCCAAACATGCAACAGTCTAGAAGATTTGGGATTTTTTATTGCAGGTGTTTGCATAGCTATTTCTATACCCCAAGCAGACTCCAAAGAATTTTTCCTCTGGTGCATGCCAATTGTTTCAGATGTGATGGAGAAGAAAGAGTTAACTGGGAACATAGAGTCGGCAGACTTTAAAAATTCCTTGCAGAGTACTCTGTCAGAATATTGGGTGAGCAAATGAGTGTAACAAAGGAAATTATTTTTTAATCTGGGATACAGGATCCGAATTGCCAAGACACAGTATTGCATTGTTAAGTTTAATTCTGCTGGCTGCCAGAAAAAGCAGTTATTAGTAAATGGAAATCTAAGTCTAAACCAACTGTATTTGAAGTAGTGAACATTGTAAAAAGAGATAAAAGAATTGAAGTGAGATCTTTAGAAAAGGGTAGGAGCAAAACTGCACACAAAAAAAATGGAAACTGTGAGGAATACATGCAGAATAATGTTTTGGAGGAGGAGGAGGAGTGAGGTTTAAGGGAAGGGAGGAACTGAGCAATTTATGCAATGTTGGATTGTTGATAATTACACAAAAGAATATATGTGATATACAATGTTTGCAACTGGGAAAATGTTAATACGCTTTGTTTGGTTTTATATAATTGTATGCTTGTATGTGTCTTAAGTGATAATTCAACAAAGGTGTTAAAAAAGGAGAGAGTGGGATTTTGGATGCAGATCCCTCAGCAGAATACTAACTATACAGAATACATTCATAAAGTAGCAGAAAGTCTTCTAACACAACCAACATGAGAAGACAGAAAGGGGATTTTGCAAATAGGGATGACTGCAAGTAGGGCTACAGAAAGTAGGCACTAGGGGTTGAAATTTGCTGTAGAAAACTGAGAAAGGAACCAAGTTTTTTTGAGAAAATAAGACAGGGAAAGGTAACAAAGTGGGATTAAACCAAGATGATTATTGGACTGCAGGACAGGGATTGTCTTCCCTACCTGGGACTCATATTACAGTATAGACAAAGAGAAATGGACAGGAGAATCCTAAGTGAAAGACCTACTCTGGTAGTTTTTTTACTTGAATCTAAAACATAAGGTGCTGTTAAAAAAGGTATAATTAGAATGGCATATAAAATATTACATGATAACTATAGGAATCAATCAGAGGAGGTTAAAAAGGATTGGGAAGAGACAGAGGGAAAGCTATTTACAAGCAAACAATGACAGGATATATCTATGGCTCCCAAGTATACAACAAAGTCCAGAAAGCTTAGGATTCCTGCTTAGAAATGGTTTGCATAGACACTTTTATACCCCAAGCAGATGTCAAAGAATTTTTCACTAAGACCACTGAAAAAACTATAGCAATGTAAAAGAACGACCATCCAAAATAGGTTTATTCAATCTCTGACGTCTCGGCCAAAGCCTTCAAAGAGTAAAACAAAAAACAAACCACTTGCATTAAATATAAAATACTTCACACTCAATTAAATATTTTAATAAGCATTCTCCAATTACATTTCTCATTTATCCCCCTAGGGGACAGGATATCAAAGTTTAAAATATAAATTGATTCTTTAAATAACAGTTGTTTCTTAATATATGTCATATCAAACTTAAAGACTTTTATTTTTTTCCAAAACAGTGTCCTGTAGTCCACTACTATTTCCCTGATGAAATGTACTAAAATGCATGGCTAGAGAGCTTTCTGTTTTCCTATTATTAATATCTCTAACATGCTCTAACAGCCTAGTTTTAAAAAAAACTTTTTGTCTCCCCAATATAAAATTTGTTGCAAGGGCATCATAGGGCATGCACAACACCCTCTGTATTACAACTAAATATATCACATACTTTAAAACATATTATTAAATTTTAGCGAATCCTTTAGTTACATACTTACTTTACATTTAGCACAAACTGATGTCTCATATGTGGATAAAGTAGCTGTTATATTCATAGGGGGAGGACTAAACCTACCCCTCACTAAAAAAATTATATATACTCTTTCTCTTTCTATAGGAGAATACTAGCTTCTTATCTGTCCATTCCGAAACATCTTTCAGGGACAATAAATATTCCCAAAAATATTTCACCTGTTTTGTAACTTTAGAACTGTATGTTGTAACAAAATAAGCAACACCATTTTTATCTTCTGTACATCTCATTCCCCTACCATATCTTCTTCCACTTTCAAAGAATTTTTCCTCAGGAAGATAACAAAAGTTGTAGGTGTGATGGTGAAGAGACAGATACCTAGGAAAGTACAGCTGTGTAAAATCTTATAATAACAATATATGTGTTTCTCTTCACTGCTGCAGTATTCTTTACAATACAGATCACCTGCCAAGGGCAGCCCGACATCCGTCAAGTATACCAAAGCCTTTAGGTTCATAGGTGTGTACTAGGCTAATGGCCCTGGAGCCTTTACAAACCTAGCCCATAGGATTACCCTGGCATCGTGCCACCCAACCTTAGTTTCCAGTGCCACTGTCGAGTAGAGCCACTGCAGTGATCCCCGGGGTGAACTTTCTATTTCCCATCCACTCATCAAGATTTCACTTGAACAGGACCAGTGAAGTGCTATGCTTGACATGGGAAGTCTATTCCAGAGCATGGGCAGTCTCTGGGTTATGGACCTGTCCTTCTAGCATGTTCTGTTGACTGTGGTAATGAGGTTCAGGTCTCTGGAGCATGTGGTGCGGCTGAATTGGGATTTCTTTAGATGTAGCATTTCTAATAGAGCTGGGTCAGACATGGCTTTGTAAGTCAAACAGAGATTGCCTCTTAGTAAATGATATGAGACAGAGAATTGCTGGAGTTTTTTGGGTCTGTCCATGTAGGATCTGTGTTTAAGGCCTAGGATCCTCTTCGTGGGGTACTTTTGCGGCATTTCCGGCTATTGCATGTGTCTAGTGGGGTACTTGCCAAATGGGGCATTATACTCTATGACTGGCCTAAAGAGGGAAGAGTAGAGAAAGATGATGACCTTTTTCTTCCTGGATGCAAAAAAAGTAGTTATGTCCTTACCATAATGTTCCATGTGGAGTGTTCATCTCGCCTTTGTTCTTACACACGGGTTCGGAGCTGATCCTCGGCTCCAAGTCGGTCGCATAGCAAAGCTCTGCATCTTAGAGAAGCTCGAGACCAGGCTATATCCCACAATCCTCCCTGCCATTACTCAGATCTAGTTTGCAAGCAAACCAGACCAACTATAAACCTCAGGTGCTAAGGCTACACACAGCCACAAAAATCAGAGACACTATCTCACTGAACCAATTAACTAAGGGTAGCGAAATATACCCCATGAGGTAAGAAACAATATACTCAAAAGGGGTTAGGGCATGTCGTCCAGACTCTAGTCCTACTCGTTCTTCCAAACACGTGAGGGAGGGAAGGGAGGGAATGTAAGAACAAAGGCGAGATGAACACTCCACATGGAATGTTATGGTAAGAACACAACTTCTTTATGTGAGAGTGTTCAATCTCGCCGTTTGTTCTTACACACGGGTAGCGTCCCTAGCTCCATCACCCCGAGTGACTCATGGAAGAACGTTCCTAAGCACAGTGGAACCAAAAGATGTCCTGTCTTTGGAGGCTTTGTCAATCCTATAATGAGCGATGAAAGTATGTGGTTTAGACCACGTGGCTGCTGTACAAATCGTATCCAAAGGCAAACGAGCTGCATGAGCCAAGGAAGTGGAAACGGATCTGGTAGAATGGCCCTTAGGTTTGGTAGGCAAGGCCTGATTCGACTTAGAATATACAAAGGCTATACAATCAGTAAGCCATTTAGAAAGTGTACGTTTTGTAACTGCCATGCCCTTTTTATTGTCTGCAAACGTGACAAAAAGCTGATCTGTTTTCCTGTAATCTTTAGTCCTGTCCAAATAACATCTTAGTTGTCTGTGGACATCTAACTTGTGCAGCATATACTCCAACTTGCTGGTATGGTTTTTGAAAAAGGTAGGGAGTTCTATGGACTGGTTAATATTCGTGACAGAACATACCTTAGGAAGGAAAGACGGATTTGTTCGCAAGGAGACTCTATCTGGGTGGAAAATTAAGTAAGGCGGTTTGACTGATAGTGCTTGCAGCTCTGAAACTCTTCGAGCTGAAGTAACAGCTACAAGAAAAAGTGTCTTCCACAACAAGAACTTCAGGAGGCAAGAAGAGGCTGGTTCAAAGGGTGGCAACATTAGTTGCGACAATAACAAATTTAAATTCCATGGGAATAAAGGGTCTCTGACGGGCGGTCGAAGATGGAAGGATCCTTTCAAAAAAGCCTTACAAAGCCTGTGGGACATAATAGGAGAACCGTCCTCACCAACATGGTAGTTGGATATGGCAGCCAACTGTACTCTTAGTGTGGAAGTAGAGGCTACCTTGTGAAAAAGGATGGATAGAAATTCTAGAACTTTATGTAAAGGAGCTACTAGGGGGTCCAAGTGTTGGCTAGATGCCCAGTATACAAAGCGTTTCCATTTACTCCTGTAGAGTTTTGTAGTGGAAGCCTTATGAGAGGCAACCAGAATGCGTTGAACTGCCGGAGAAAGTAGATCAGACCTGGCTAGGCAGGTAAGTGGAGCAGCCAAGCTGCTAGTTTGAGGGATAGAAGAGACTGGTGGGGAACTCCCGACGAATGGGTCAGTAGATCTGGTACTGGGTCCAGGATCCACGGTTCCTCTGTTTGATGGGCTCGAAGAAAGGGGAACCATATCTGTCGAGGCCAGAATAGGGCTATGAGTATAATTGTCCTTTCCAAGTTCCTGGCTTTCTGAAGAAATTTGGGAATCAAGGGGGTAGGTGGAAATGCATATAGGAGACCCGGGGGCCAATCGTGTATCAGTGCGTCCCTGGGGACATCCCCCGGAGGGGGTAGAAGGGCAAAATAGCTTCTGCATTTGGTATTCATCGGGGAAGCAAATAGATCGCAGCAAGGCTGGCCCCATCTGCGGAAAATTCTCTCTGCCACCTGTAGCTTGAGGGACCACTCGTGAGGTAACAGGATGGCTCTGCTCAACCTGTCCGCAATGACGTTGGATGACCCCGGATGTGCGTTGCTATCAGAAAACGACCTGTGGACTCTGCCCATTGCCAAATTCTCATGGCCTCTCTGCATAATGGGTAAGATCTGGTTCCCCCCTGTTTGTTTATGTACCAGACTACAGACATGTTGTCTGTCTGAACTGCTACTGTTCCTAGAGGTAGGAGGGTTTGAAAGTGTTGCAACGCCAGGAACACCGCCCTCATTTCCAGAACATTTATGTGCAGGTTGTACTCTATGTTGGACCATTCCCCTTGGACTGTTCTTCCCTGAAATAATCCCCCCCACCCTATCAGAGAAGCGTCCGTGGTTATCGTGGCCGTCGGATTGGGTAGAACAAATGGACGACCCATAGTGAGATCTTGACTGTACACCCACCATGAGAGGTCTCGTTTGCAAGAATCTGTTATCAGAATCTCGTGCGCTAGGGGTAACTGCTGGAATGACCACTGCGTGAACAGCAGCCATTGGAGGAGCCTCATGTGCAATCTCCCCATAGGGACTGCAATCAAGGACGCTGCCATGAGTCCTAAAACCTTCAAGACTAGTTTGGCCGGGGCTTTCCTGCTTTGCAGTAGAAGAACCTGTTCCTTGAGGGATGAAGCCCTTATTGGAGGGAGCTTTACCAGTGTTAAACGTGTATCTAGGTCTGCTCCGATGAACGAAATATGCTGTGAGGGCAGTAAGGCAGATATAAGTTTATGGAAATCCCTAGGTGGGAACAAAGGTGGACTGTGTAGTCTCTGGCTTGTATGAGGCGACGCTCGGTGGTGGCGGTGAGGAGCCAGTCGTCCAGATAGGGAAACACCTGGAATCCTAGACGTCTCAAGTGAGACGCTACCACTGCCATGCATTTGGTGAATACCCTGGGGCTGAGGTGAGCCCAAAGGGCAGGGCTCGAAATTGAAAGTGACTGGCTCCCAGCCGGAAGCGCAGGTGATCTCTGGACGGTCTGGCCATTTTGATGTGGTAGTACGCATCCTTGAGATCCATCGAGCACATCCAGTCGTCCTTCTGTAAAAATGGAAGGATCGATTGAAGCGTGACCATCCGGAACTTTTCCTTCTTCACGAAGGTATTGAGATTGCTGAGATCCAAAATTGGTCTCCAGTCCCCTGTCTTTTTTGGAACTAAAAAGAACCTTGAGTAAGTTCCGGATCCTTTTTGGTCCGCCGGGACTGGCTGGATGACTCTTTTCGAGCAGCTTTGAAATTTCTATTGCTGCTGGGCCTCGCAGATGGGGTGGCACATCTGGAAACCTTCTTTGTTGGGGTGGAGTTGACATGAAAGAGATTTTGTATCCTCTGGTTACAATGCTTTTTACCCAAGAGTCCGAGGTGAGAGTTAGCCAGGCCTGTGGGTATAAAGCCAAGCGACCCCCGACTGCCTCCAGAGCAGGACAGTCGGGCCCCCATTCAGGAGTGCTGGAAAGGCTTACCAGGGACAGGATCCCTGTCGCCTTGGTTCTGCGGACCCCCTCTGCCGCCTGGGTGACGTCTTCCATTTCTGGCCCCCCTCTGCCTCTGGGGGGGGGGGGTCACTCTGTGTGGCCTGGAAAGATCCCAGAGTTTTACGGAACCACATTTTTCCGCCTCGTTGCCCTTTGGGGTACGGTCTAGTTGGAGCGGAAAAACGGACTCCGACAGCAGAGTCTTTCCTTCTTGCTCACACCGAGTTAGTGTCTCCTTCACTTTGGGCCCAAAGAGAGTGGCACCATCAAAGGGGGCGTTGGTGAAGGAAGACTTGAAGGCTTCCGCAAATGAGCACAGCCGCATCCAGGATTGTCTTCGTAGAGCAATCGCTGAAGCTGCAGCTCTACTCGATCCTTCAGCCGCATACGAGAAGAGCCTCATGGATGAGTTCACTATGGAGGTAAGGGTGTTAAGCTGTGCTGTTACCTTATCTGAAACAGCAGCATCTGTGTTACCCTGGAGGGTATCTCCCAGCTCCTTGATGAGATCCCTCTGCAGACGTGTAAAATGTGTCAAATAGTTTAGCGAACGTATGGAAAAAGTCGCTGAACTAAAAACGCGCTTCCCATATCTGTCCATAGTCCTAGAATCCTTATTAGGAGTATGAACAGAAGAGGAAGACTCAGACATCTCCTTTTTAGTGGCTGCAGCCACCACCATAGCGTCGACCGGGACTCCCTTGGTGAGATAAACCTTGTCCTGGGGGGCGGTGATAAATTTGCTTTGTTTTCGAGGGACCGGTTCCACTGTGTCCGGTGTCTCCCACGCCCTTCGAGCAATTAAATCCATTAATTCATCAAAGGGCGGAGTAACCCAGGAGGTAGAAGGTTGAGTACCAAAAGCCTTCAGCAACACAGACTCGTCCTCAGTGGGGGCTAGGGACTGCCAATCACCCCTCTGTTTTAAGATCTCCAAGATGTCCGCAAATGAGACATCCTCAGAGGGGGATTTTGGGGACCCCTCTGCCTCATCCAAGTCAGTGTCAGATGTTAGAGATTCCTGTGGGGAATCCAAGTGCCTCCTCTTGCACAGTCTTTTCCTCGGAACCTCATCGGAGGGGGCTTCCGGTGAGGCCTCCGAGGAACAGGGGGCACCCTCTGGGGGTGGCTGAGGCAATGGTGCTCTACGCTTTGGATGGGTTGTGGGGGCAGAAACAGAGAGCGGCCCCTTAGGGGAGGGAGAAGACGCCTCCGATTAAGTGGTTGTCTGTGCAGACAAAACCTTCCTCATAAGGACAAAAACCCCTGAACCCCGGGCCGAGGACTCCTCCGGTTCCAAAGAACATGGAAGGATCCCAGACACGGGGGCCGTGGGCCTCGACCCCGAGGACGGAGCCGAGCCGATCTGCGCCGAGGCCCCGAGAGGGAGAGTCGGCACCGAAAGGTCGGTATGGCTCTCGGTCCCGGAACCGAGGAGAGATCGTCGACTCCGCGACTCACCTATAGGTTCTGAAGGAGTAGAAGTCAATGGTGTCGATCATGCAATGGACGGTTTCAGCACCGAGGGCTCCACTATCATCGGCTCATCCTCTCCCGGCTCCGAAGACTGGATGGGTCTCGAAGGAGGACCTGTTGGAGATAAAGGGAGGCCTTCTAGTTTTGACACCAATTGGGAGGAAACTGCAATCAACTTGGAAAGGGACGTGTTCTCCATAAGTTTCTGCACGACACGATCCACATCTGTATCGGATAACGGTCTGGAAGATCGGGTCGAAGGGGCCGAAGATGGCACCGACCAAAGAATGGAAGGTGGCGGTAGCTCCGACACCGGTTCCAAGACCTGGGGCTCAGTGAAAGACAAACGTTCGACGCTCGGCCCCGAAGTCTGTGGAACCGGCGAACGAACTTTCGAAGATGAACTCGGAGCCGATGACATGGGCTCCGACATCTTCGACCCTTCGAGGACTTAGAAGCCTGGTCCGACTTGTCCAAAGCCTCCTGGAAGGCAGGCTTAAGTAGTCCCCTATCTATAAGTTTCCTGCGTCTATCTGTCATGACCCTCCCGCTGAAGGAATGGCATATAGAGCAATCCTCTTGCAGGTGGAGAGGGCCAAGACAGTAAACGCAGGAAGTGTGGTTGTCAGTGATGGACATTTTTTGCCCACACTGACATCTTTTAAAACCGGATTTGGCTTTTTCTGACATAACCGGTAGTAAGACACTCTACTATGAAAAATTTTAATACACTAGCTATAATAGGTAATAACTATAAGAAAATATTTATATATGTATATATAAGTAAGAAGAGGTAGGCCACAAAGGGGACCTATGAAAAGTGACAGGATTAACTACAATAACACACACACACACACACACACACTAGTACTAATCAAAAACTAACTTCTCAAGAACTGTAAGAATTTTTAAACTAGAAAGATAAGAATCTTATCTGAATATAACAAAATTCTCTCTGGTCCGAGCTCTCGTCAATGTGATCCGTTGCAGCGGCAAACTAGATACGAGTAATGGCAGGGAGAATTGTGGGATATAGCCTGGTCTCGAGCTTATCTAAGATGCAGAGCGTTGCTATGCGGCCGACTCGGAGCCGAGGATCGGCTCCGAACCCGTGTGTAAGAACAAACGGCGAGATTAAACACTCTCACATCCCTTGGTAATGAGATGTGCTACATAAAAGGACTTTCTGACCACAGTGGCAATGTGGTGGTTGAAGGAGAGGCTGCTGTCAACCTGTGTCACTAGATCTCTTATAACACCTTCAGTGTTCAGTGGTCTCCCATCGATGTGGTAATTAGTGGGAACCGACTTTTTCCCAAAGGGGATGATGACGCATTTTTTGGCATTAGGCTTAAGGTTATGGTTTCGACACCAGTCATTGGTCTCAGTGAGGCTTTTCTGTAGGATGTCTATATCACTTGGAGAGTTAATAATGGCTACCAGCTTGCAATAGTCTGTGAACTTAGTCAGCCAGAGTCCCTCCATGTTGGCCTGAACTTCTGAGAAGTAGATGCCAAACAAGAGAGGACTCAGGACAGATCTCTGTGGGACTCCACTAGTGACTGGTCGGCAGTCTGACTTGGAGTCCGCTACTTTCACACTGTGGGTTCTATCTGTGAGCCAGTTTGCAACCCACCTAGTGATATAGTGGTTGATGCCTAGTTTGGTAAGTTTATAAATAATTCCTGAGTGGGGAATGGTATCAAAGGCTTTGGCCAGATCAAGGTAGGATGTATGAATTGCCTTGCCCTCATCCACAGCTCTGGTGACAGACTCAAAGAAGTCAACCAGGTTGAGCAGGCATGATCTACCTTTCACAAAACCAAACTGCATGGGACCTAGAATTTGGAGATTCCCTATATCCTTGTTAATTAGGTCCATGATGACGTGCTCCATAGCCTTACATATCAGACTAGTCAGGGTAATGGTGCGATAATTCCCAGGGTCTGTAGTTGCTCCCCCTTTATGGAGAGGGCTGACTGTAGCAATGTGCCATTCAGTAGGGACAAAGCCTGAGGTGAGGCTGTGATTGAACAGGGACACAGATGTGGTGCCAGTTCACTTTGTAGTTCATGAAGAACACACCCAGTGATATTGTCGGGTCCCATGGAAGCTGTATTCTTGGCCTTGGACAATGCAGCTTTAACTTGTACTGCAGTAATGCTGGGTGCCTGGTATTCCTCCGGTATTGTGATTGGTCCTTTGGGGGGAGACAGGGATAATGTTGGCATTGAATCTGTCGGAGAGTATGTTGGCAATATCTGTTGGCTCAGTATAGGCGGTACCACTGTGCAGCAACTCAGAGCAAACCTGGGTATTGCAGTGGAGATTCTTGATATAACTATAGAAGGCTTTATGGTTGTTTTTAGTGTCTGTTGCAATTCTGCCTTCATAGCTAGCTTTAGAGGTTTTGATGAGGGATATCAATTTTTTGTTGAGGCTAATAAAGGAGTTTTTCCAGACTTGAGACTTAACCTTTTTCTGCAACAGTTTCTTCCTTCTGTTGTAGAGTTTAATAATGGCAGGGGACCACCAAACTGGCTTCCTTTTTTAGAGGAGAGTGTCTTGGTTCTCTTGGGTATGGCTAGTTCCAAGCATTTATGTACGTGTTTGTACAGTGCATTGGGGTATGATTTGGCAGTCATGCATCTATTTTCCATTGACATGGGTGCCATGAAGTTAGCCACCTCTGTTTTTAGGAGTCCAAAATCAGCTTTGGAGAAGTTTTTCATGGTGGTTACATTTGCTGGGGGTGTGGGTGAGATGTGGATTTCCATGGTGATTAGTTTGTGGTCGGATCTAACCAGGGAGGAATTGACTATTGGTGTAGAGCAATGGTTGCCCATGTTAGTAATAACCAGGTCAAGGATGTTGCTTCCTCTAGTGGGGGTAAGAATAAGCTGGCCCAGGGCACTGGAACTGATGACTTTAGGTTGCTTTAATGCATGCTGTATGTCACACACATGATCCTTGCATAGCATCAGGCATAAAAGTGACCTCTGGATGTACCATCCTCAGCGCTGAGAGCCCCAGTAGGAACGCCAGTCCAAGGAAAAGAGAGGTAATCAGTACATCCAGAGAAATGGACCAGGGGACGGAGGGACAGTGGAGAAGGACATTACAGTTACAGTAAAATTCTATACAACTGTACTACGTCCTTCCATTTCACTGTTGCAGTATTCCTTACAATAGGGAGAGTGAAGAGATTCTACACAACTGTACTACGTCCTGCCATATCACTGTTGCAGTATTCCTTACAATAGGGAGAGGCCAAAGCTCAGTAAGAAGAGAGGGAGGAGGAAGGACCAGCAGATCTCTCCAGGAAGTCATGAAGGATGTCCCTGTCAAAACCAGCTCTAACTCTGGAAATTCCATCCAACTTTTAGTGTTTGGTAAATGTATGCACAAAAGTCCAGGTAGCTACCTCAGGAATAGAGTTAGTATCTAAACCCTTGAAAAAAAGCACCAGAAGCAACAGCTCTAGTAGAATGAGCCTTAACAAATGGCAATTTCTTAACATGAAAAGAATAACAAAAAAGTGGCTTTAGAAATCCAGTAAGAAAATAGTTTGCTTAGACACAGCCACTCCTAAGGACCTAGAATGAAAAGAAACAAAGAGCTGATCAGATGTACAAAAACTCTTAGTCTTTTCCAAATAAAATCTGAGTTGTCTGCGCACATCCGTGTACAACACCTTCTCACTGGCAGATTGTGGAGAAGGGAAAAAAGTGGGCAAATGAATAGACTGATTAATGGGCAACTCATTCACCACCTTGGTTATAAAAGAAGGATTAATACACAAGGACACCCTGTCCTTATGAAACACTAAAAAAGGAGGACAAGCCATAAAGGCTTGAAGTTCAAACACCCATCTGTCAGAAGTGAGGGATAACAAAAGCAATCTTCCAAGAGCAACAGGCTCAAAAGGAGCCTGGGTCAATTTTTCCAAACAAAATTAAGACCCAGGGAGGAGGAACAGGCTTCTTGGAAGGTCTAAATATGAAGAACTCCTTTAAGGAATTGATTAGCCTCAAATCTAGAAGTTAAATAAGGAGATGAAGGCAGACAAGCAGAGATAGCTAATAAGTGGGCCTTAACAGAAGAATAAGCAAACCCAGCAATGAGCAATTCACACAGATAAGAGAACAACAAAGGAACATAGACAGAAAGTGGATCCAGGTTACGAGAAAGACACCAAACAGAAAGCCTCTTCAATCTGGATAAGTAGGATTTCTTAGTACTGGGTTTCCTGGTCTCCTGTAGGATCATAAGCATGTCCTCAGAAAAAAGGTGTCTGTGGAATCAAAATCCTATCACCCACGGTATCAGTTGAAGAGTAGACAGATGGGGATGATGAGAGATCCCTTGTCTTGTGCAAGTAGGTACTTGTGAGGTAACTTGTGATGACTGCTCTTGGCTAAATGCAGAAGAGGGAAAGCGGTGCTGTCTCGGCCAAAAGGGAATCACCAACAAGATTTTGCAAGCATCATGATGAATTTTGAACAAATGAACAGACAAACCAATTCCTGTGGAAATAGTAGGAAAAAAAAGTGTGGCAGCAACCTCCAAAATAGATAAAAAGTTGATTAATTACAATAATCCAAACCAGTAGTCGACTGACTACTGAATTTTGAACAGGACTTTTGAAATGAGGGAAAGGGGGAGGGAAAGTGTAAAGAAACAACCCCTTCCAAAAAATGATAGGGTGCCCACCTTCCAAAACAGAGGACATGGGACTCTAACACAAAACAGAGGAAGTTGTCTGCTCAGTGGGGAGGTAAAAAGATTTACTTGAGGAGTACCCCACTGGTGGACAATGTCCAGAAACACATCCCTGCAAAGCATCAATTCATGGGATTGAGCTAAGAACCTGCTCACAATGTCTGCCACAATATTTTGACCTGAGGGAATGTAAACTGCCTGAAGAGTCACTTGATACTGGACAGCAAATTCCCACACCACAACAGGAGTGCCAACCAGCAAAGAAGGTAAGATCTCCCCCCCCCCCCTATTTGTTTATATACCACATCACTGTGGTATTGTCTGTAAACACCTTGACAGGTCCTGGGGAAAAGAGAGAATGAAAAGCCTGAAGCTCCAGCAGAAGAGCTCTCATGGCACCCAGATTAATACCAACCTGACTTTTGACCACCATGCTGCTTCCACTGTAAGGAAAGGTTTCTACATGGCCCACCTCATAAGTAACAGTATCTCATCCAGGGACAAGGCGGTCATAACATACCTGTATTCTTCCCTTATATGGCCCATTATTGAGTACATCGCCCTGTTCGGCATGTACCTCACAAAGCACATGCAGCAGCTGAAGAGACCACAGGAGTTCCTCACTAGGAGAATCCAGGGTTTCAAAAGTCTGCCATACACAGATAGGCTAAAAGCCCTATCCCTCTACTCAGTTTCATACAGACTCCTGAGAGGTGACCTCTGTCTGGCATACAAGGTAATCTCACATCCCACCTTGATGGGACTGCTGCATATCCATAAGTCAAGCTCCACTCGAGTAACCAACACACGCAGCCTCAACCTGGTCTGTGACATCAGTAGGACTTGTTGGTGTGACAGACTTGTGTCCCAGAGACCCCCCCCCATCTGTGGAACAAAACTCCCTCTCCAGGTAGAAGAGGAACTATAAATTCAAAGTGATGTGCATGTTGAAGCCAAACTGACTTCAGAAACAAATGAAACTTTCTCATGAAGTAGAGTTTGAAAAAAGGAGATGAGTGTTAAGGTCTTGGGAGGAGGCAGGGATGCCAGGATAGACACAGTCTGGATCCTGCACCTCAGAAAAACATGATCCTGAGAAGTCAGAAAAGACTTTTTGAAGTTGATTGTGAACCCCAAGCTTTGCAGAAGGGAAATGGCAAAATGAAGATTTTGCAACAAGATCTCTGGAGAGAATGCCTGAAACAGGAGGTCGCCCAAGTAAGGAAAGATGTGTATTCCCTGAAGCCTGCAAAAATCAATCACAGGAGTGAGGCATTTGGTGAATGCCCCTGGGGCAGTAGAAAGGCCAAAGGGCAAAGCAGTGAACTGAAAATGCCAGGAAGCAACAGAGAAACATAAAAACTTCCTGAAAAGTGGATGAACAGGGATATGGAAATAAGCATCCTTGAGATCAGAGACACCATATAAGCCTGAGGAAGCAAAAGAGGGATCAAAGTCTGAAGGGGTAACATTCGAAAGGAGGGCACCTTCAGAAAAGGGCTTACATGAGTGAGGTCTAGAATTGGTCTCCAGGTATCCTCTTTCCTGGCACTAGAAACATCCCGGAGTAAGCCCTATCCCCCTTTGGGACACAGGTACCTCTTGAATAGTACCTTGAGTCAAAAGATCTTGAAGTGCCCTGGAAAAAAAGACAGCTGTTCCTGAGAGAGCTGAGGAATTCCCATGAAATGGGGAAGAGACTTCCAGATCATGAAATATCCCTGGTGGATAATGAACAGAACCAAGGAATCCTAAGTAATCTTTAGCCAAACAGGAAGAGAGAGAGAGGCGAACAGAAAGAGGATAGTGGCTGGGAAGAACACGATCGCCAAGCAGCACCTGGTTTATCTGGAAAAGATTCTTCTGAGGCACAGAAGTCTTGAGTAGCCTTCGCAGGAGGAGTTCCGCTTGCCACCTTTTCTATCCTTAGGAAGAGGGTGGGATTACCTACCAACAAAGGCTTGCTTATTGGGGGTAGTTTCTCTGAAATTTAGGTACAGGAGAAACAAACACGTTTAAGTTCCTGTAAAGCCTTGCCCTTATCCCAAAGTGACTTAAATCAGCAGCAGCCTCACCAAACAAGTGTTTACTATCTAGAGGTGCATCCATCAATTTAGCCTTAATATCATCAGGCAAAGGTTGAAGCTGAAGCCAAGAATGCCTCCTCATCACTGACCCAAATGCAGCAGCCCTAGAAGAAGCACAACTACACTTGATGGAATGATAACACACCTGGGAGGAAGTCCCTAAAACTGAAAGGGTAGAAGTTTGTCGTTCAGAGTCTAGATCATCAGAAATCACCTGACAGGCCTGGGAAAACAGAACCACCAAGTACCTGGACATATGGGTCTGACAGTTAACAGCCCTAAAAGTCAAGGTAGCAGAGGTATAGACCTTCTTGCCTAGCCTTTTCATGGCTCTGCTATCTTTATCAGAGGGCAGTAACGTAGGGGAAGGAAGCAACTGAGAAGATTTGTCAGAAGCTACTGACACAGAGTGGTCAGCAGAAGTACTCTTGTAGAAGAACTTACAGTCCTCAGGCACCCTATAGAACCTATCAGCTTTCTTGGGAGTAGAGGACTAAGAATCTGGAAACTTAGAGGCATTATTAGAGTCATCCAACAAAGCAGCCAAAACCAGAGGGACAGCAGAAGGTCTGGGATAATCCATCTGCAGAAGCTCATAATACCTTTTTTTGTATCTCAGAAACTTGAGCATAATCCCATCTGAAGAACTCCATCATCCTAGAGATAGTGTCCCCAAAAGAAATCTCTTCAAAAGGAGTATTAGGACTGGTAGACTCCTCTTCCTCTGATCGATAGTCCAAAGGACAGGAATCTGGAAGGAGTAAGCAAGGGATTCCTCATCTGAATCTACCTCCTCCTTAGAGGAATCCTGTTCTCTGGGTCTCTTGAGGGGAATAAATGACCAAGGGGGTGTTGGAACAGAAACTCCCTGAGGTGGTTTTAAAGTCATCAAAGCACTAAACAATCCCTGAGTGAAGGACTGAAATTTACTCTGTGGATCCTTAGGAGCAGAGGAAATATGTTTAGTCTTCTGCTTTTTTTTTTTTTTTTTAAGCGGACGTCTGCCTTAAAGAATTTGGAAGGCTCTGGCCCTGAACAGCATTCAATAATTGTAGTAGGGACTTCTTCTCTGACTATAATTTGGGGAACACCATAGGCCCCTCATAAATAATCAGCCACGGTTCCCCCTGAATGTCCGAAACAGACGTCTGCAATGTCTCCACAGACATGCCTCAGGTCAGATCCCCGCCCGTCTCCAACCTGGTTGTGTCAGAAAAATCCAGTGACGAAGCCGGGTGAACCTCTGAGTTATCACTTGCTTCGGGAGGAATGTCTGACAGAGGCTGAACACAGAGAGTCTGGTCTAGATTTCTTGGCCTTCTTCCCAGACGGCTGTCCTCTGAAACAGGAAGTTCCCTCCATCGTGTCTTTAGCCAGAGGCTTAAGACATTGATTCTCAAGATAAAGCTCCAAAGATGAGAGCCTACTATGAAGGGTTTTGGGAACAAAGGCCCGACAGCACAATATGTACAGCCATGTGAAGACAAAACAAACACAGTTTGTGGTGGTCTTTGTGGGGAATTTGTCACCCACACTGGTATTTACCCTTCTTGGATGACATGAAACCCCACAAGCAACAATAGCAAAAGAAAGATAAGACAACACAACCCCAATGGGGCTCTTACCTGCAATGGCTTGGTGAACCAGCAACAGAACAGGCGTTTGGACTGACAATCAAAAGATGACGTTCAGACTGGTGGCAAAGACGTTCTGAGGATGGTACATCTGGACATCACCTTTCTGCTCTACGTTACACAATGAGCATACATGTGATGTACGGCATACCTTAAAGCAACCTAAAGGCTTTGGAATACTGAATGGATGTTGGGCTACCCTTAGCAGGGAATCCCTATTGTAAAGAATACTGCAAAGTGAAATGGAAGGACATCATATGTTTTGGGAATGTAAAATTGGCACATTTTAAAAATTCCCTACAAAGCACTCTGCAAGACCTATTGGGTAAGCAAAATCCTGTCACTAAAGAAATTATTTTTTTGAGCCGGGACACAGAATCCACTACTCAGTCACAGCAATTGGAACAGGATGTACACTCAAAGAGGTCTGTTGTACTACCACTCCCTCACAGCGACTGGAGTAGTATGTGCACTCACAGAGATGAGTTGTACTACCAGTACACTCAAAGGTCACAGAGGTGAGTCGTACTACCACTCCCTCACAGTGACTGGATTAGTGTACACACTCAGAGGTGAGTCGTACTACCAATACACTCACAAAGGTCAGTTGTACTACCACTCCCTCACAGCAACTGGAGCAGAGTGTTCACTCACAGAGATGAGTCGTACTACCACTCCCTCACAGCGACTGGAGCAAAGTGTGCACTCACACAGGTGGAATATCATACCACCACTTCCTCACAGAGGTGAGTTATACTACCACTCGCTCACAGTGAATGGAACAGGATGTACACTCACACAAAACTCTAACAAAAATAAAATAAAAAACGCCACCAACAATGGTGTGACCACTGCAATAACAGAAGAACCTTTATTAAAAAACTAAGCACTTTCACCCTGCAACCTCAGAGCTTCATCAGAGTAACAAACTCCACAAAAATTCATGCTTATATAAAGGAAGTGACATCACTCAATCAAGTTAATTGATGCATAAAAGATACATTAAAAAACACTTTAAAAGTGTTCATAAAACAATTTGTGTATATAAAAAGCATCTATTAAAAATATTTGTCACATATACAAATGCCCAACATTATTAATGGATTCTAACTCTTAGAACTGTAAATATATTGTCTGAATTTAATTCCCTCACAAAGCAATTACATTTCTGTTGCTCTTATTTTTAAAACTGAGCTTAATTATATGCTCTCATTAATTCCTGGATATACTGTGGCATTAGTCCTGAACTGCCATTCCATTTCAAAACTCAGGTGAGTCATACTACCACTCCCTCACAGCAACTACAGCAGAGTGTGCACTCACTCAGGTGAGTCAAATTACCAGTCCCTCAGTGAATGGAGCAGGATGTACACTCAGAGGTGTGTTGTACTACCACTCCCTCACAGTGAATGGAGCAGGATGTACACTCAGAGGTGTGTTGTACTACCACTCCGTCACAGTGAATGGAGCAGGATGTACACTCAGAGGTGTGTTGTACTACCACTCCGTCACAGTGAATGGAGCAGGATGTACACTCAGAGGTGTGTTGTACTACCAGTCCCTCACAGTGAATGGAGCAGGATGTACACTCAGAGGTGTGTTGTACTACCACTCCCTCACAGTGAATGGAGCAGGATGTACACTCAGAGGTGTGTTGTACTACCACTCCGTCACAGTGAATGGAGCAGGATGTACACTCAGAGGTGTGTTGTACTACCACTCCCTCACAGTGAATGGAGCAGGATGTACACTCAGAGGTGTGTTGTACTACCAGTCCCTCACAGTGAATGGAGCAGGATGTACACTCAGAGGTGTGTTGTACTACCACTCCCTCACAGTGAATGGAGCAGGATGTACACTCAGAGGTGTGTTGTACTACCACTCCCTCACAGTGAATGGAGCAGGATGTACACTCAGAGGTGTGTTGTACTACCAGTCCCTCACAGTGAATGGAGCAGGATGTACACTCAGAGGTGTGTTGTACTACCACTCCCTCACAGTGAATGGAGCAGGATGTACACTCAGAGGTGTGTTGTACTACCACTCCCTCACATTGAATGGAGCAGGATGTACACTCAGAGGAGTCATACTACCATTTTCTCACAGTGACTGGAACAAGGTGGACTCTCACACAGGTGAAATAGCTTATGCCACAAACTTGTCACATTCATTTTATGCCGTCTTGCTCAAGATAAGAGATGCTCTTTTTTCTGTTCTTGAGACTAGTATTTCAAGGAATGATTTACTTATTTCCTTGTAGTGCTACAGAACAGCTCAAAATATTTGTATTTCTGTTTTAACTCGAACTAATAGCCCCTACAGAAATAGCGATAATTTTTTATGTTTTATAAATAATCATGCTTTCTGCAAGTTGCAGCAAACCCGAGTGAGAAAATAAAAGAAAGGAAGTGAGGCAGGGCAATGTGGACCATTTTGGGGAATGGGGGGGCTTATTGTCCGGCAAAAACATTTGTTTTGCTTGACTGGACTCTTAACAGCTTGAGAACCCGTGTACTCGAACACTTGAGTGGATGGGTCTTGTATCGATATGTACAACCCTGTGTGTTTACAGCATGTGCATTTCTACATAATATAAGAAACACCCTTTATTTTATTTATTTAATGTGCGCTAACTGGTTAAGTGAAATGATGCAAGGCCAATTTATGTCATGAACTGGGCCAAAAAAGAAAATTAAAAGCACTGACACACATACATAGAGTGAAAGAGATACATATTCAAATAAGACTCCGCATGTCACAGAATATACTGGGTAAGAACACAAAGAAGCATGACTTCACAACTATTTTATTTTTATCTTTATGTATTTATTTATTTACTCACTGTTGGCCAGCTTAGTCTCACTACGCCAGTGTCTTCTTTTCAGGGGAGACCCATACTGGTTTTCATACTGACTAGGGCAAATTTGGCCAGGGCACAGAGGAACTTCCTCTAATCATCTGACTGCTTTCTGTGTTCCAGAGTGGAAGCTGCTGGAACAGGAAGCAAGATGGTGACACACAGTGTTTACAGAGTGCAAGTGATAAAGAAATCTTGTTTTTTTTTGACAATACAGAGAAAAGAGAGTGATAAAATTGTGATGACAGATTTTAAGTGGCGAGGAGCTAGTATTAAATAGTAGTGCAGAGACTGAGGAGCAGGTTAAAATTATAAATATTCAAGTCAGGCAGACTGGATATGGACAGTTTGCTTAAAATGATGGAGGAAGAGGATCCAGAAGACTCAGCCCTGTTTGGGGGAGATGTAATGAATAGAAGGGGTTCCAGGACATGGAGAAACAGGAGATGTGTGTGGACAGAATTTTAAATGACTGAGAGAGTGGTCTGTAACTGGCAGGCAGTACTAGGACTTGGACTGAAGCAGCTAAAAAAAGGGAAACAGTAAAGAAAACAAATGAGCATGTGAGAGGGTTGCCAGAACTTGTGGTATGGAATTCATATAAAAAATGTGACTGACTGATGTTTTATATGAGATGAAGTTATTACCGCTATGGGCTTTAAAGCCCGAGATGTGATCTCTCTCATTCATTTACACCGAGAACCATTTTGCGATGTAATATTTGAGTCTACAGTCTTGTTGCAAAAAATCTTATGAGGTATATGAAAAAAAGAAAGGATGACTATCCTTGGAATGGCTATTTGTTTTCATGTCAAATGATGCAAATTTATAAAAGGGCACATATACAATTTAGAATGGATTAAAAAACATCCTTTTCAAAAATCTGAAGTAGTAAGGAAGTTAAAAATGTCAGAAAAATCAAAACAGGAAAAATGTATGCAATGGGCAGCTGCAACATGATATTACTTTGAAAACTGAAAAAGAAAAAAAAACAAAATAGTACATTTGTCCAGAATTGAGCTACAGGGTAATCTATATTGGGGGGGGGAGGGGGGGCAACCAAAAGATTTTTTTTTTTTGCGGGGAAACTTCATATTTAATTAATGAGCATTTCAAAATTGCCATCGTTGTAGGGTAAGGAGACATCCCAATGCAGAATTTTAAAGCAGAGTGCAGAAAATTAAAGCATTAAGTAAAGCAAGAGAAAGAACGAGGAAGATGGATGAAGGGAAAATAACTGAAGAAGAAAATGAGGAAAGTAACACCGAGGGAGATGAAGAGCTTACTAAAGAAGAAATAGAAAATGTTGACGTGAGACTACAACAGAAAGAAATTGGTCCTAAAAGATTGAGATTAAGGGGCAAAATCTAGAGAAGAAACAAAGACCTTTTGGGGAAAGAGCTAAAATTAGAAAATGAAAACTAAAAGACTTCCCATCAAAAGTTAAAAAGAAGGTAAAACAGAAACATCAAGATTCTTTCAATTAATGTAAACAGTACAAAATGAGGTAAGAAAATTGTGTGCGCTTGAATGGCGTATTATGTAAATTCAGGATATTGTTTTATTGAACTTATAATTTGAACAGTAGGAAGAAAGAAAACAATTTGAGTATTTATGTGGATGTAAGAATGCGTGGAGTTTTGTGGTTGATGGACATTCAGGAATGGCTGTGTTGTGGAGAACAGACGATGCAAGGTTATTAGACACACCACAGAAAGCCACTGAGTTGACTTGTTAATAGGAAGAGGATATTATAGATTACTGTGTTTATGTGCATACATCACAAAAAGAAAATGAGAAATGAAGTGAAGAATTGATGTTGTATGTTGCTATAAATAAGTTGGTAAGAATAGTGGTAGACTGGAATCTTTATGTTAGACGAAGGAACAGGAAAACTACAGGAGATGGCAAATCGATGTAGGATGTATAAAAATTGAGGAATTAAGTACTGCACAAGAGAAAAGCTTTACTTTTCCAGGGGAATGGAAAGAACAAAACTAGATGATTTCTCTTTTTTCTGTAAAGAATTACAAGTTAAAAGTTGGGTGATTGTAAAAAGTTTTTTAGCTCACTTGGCTATTTAGGCACAATGCAGTAAAAATTGTAATAGTATTTGGGAAGGTAAAGGAATAAAAAAGTTGACAGAAAATAAATCAAGTTGTGATTTACTTACAACAGATAATAGCTGTGGGAAGATCACTTAACAATGAGGGTTTTTTATGCTTCATGGTGGGGGTTTCTTTAACGAAAAATATATCAAGATTTATGTGAATATTGAACAGTAAGAGAGAAAGGTGAAAAGAGAAAAATATTGCCAGATTTTAGACAATATGAATAAACTGTAAGAACATGAAGTGTTTTTAGAAAAGAAGAGAGAGTTATGAGGAAAATTAAAGGATTAAACAAAAGTTATACAGATAATTTTATTTGAGAGGGAAAGTTTCTCCATTCTTGGCAAAGTTAGCCAAGCATAAAGAAATTTGGAATACAGTTCTGAAGAATAACAGTGGGGAAATTTTAAAGAAGAAGAGATTATAAAAACCTTGGAGAAATATTTTGTTAAAATTTTTCCAGTAAGGAAAAGACAGATTAGTCCTGCTGGAAGATGAACAGTTTGATACTGAAAGTTTACTCGGGTTGGAGGTACATATTAGTATCCAAGAATTAGATGAAGTCACAATTATGGTGAATATTGATACAGTCCTGGGAGAAATGGGAATGGAACTGGGATATATACAAAATGAAGGGAGAGAGAAAGGTGACATTTTTAAAAGTATTAAATGAATGGCTAGAGAAAAGTATACAAAAGAAGAAGTTTGGAAGAGTTAATGAAGTTAATTTGGGGAAAAAAGGAAAATGCAGTAGTGAAGATGGGGGAGTCTGTGAAAGATATTTCGTATTTATTTTGATAAAAGTAGGGTGATATAAGAACAGTGACATAGCGTGGTTATGAATACCATAGATATTGCAAACTGGTGGAAAACATTTAAGTTACCTTTCATAACAAAGATTAGTTTAGCAACTTCAATAATATTAGTTATACTGGTTATATACCCGAAGTTTGTATGTTTTCAAGTATAAAAGAGAAGTAGTAGTTACAGTTGATTTTTTTCTATTTGATTATCTAGACTTAATCCAGTGAAGATGGGCATTTTGAATAATAATAATAATAATGATAGAAGAGGTTTAAGATTGATAAACCCGATGGTACATAAGGCATCATTACGCTTATTTTGGATTTTTAAAAAAATGCAGGAAAATAGGTAAAGTATTGCACTTAAAATTATGTTAGAGAATTACGTTAGTTTTTGCATAAAAATGAAAGAAAATAAAAGGACATGAAAGTAGAATATGAGCAGGTGTGTGAATGGCAAAATAAAATTTTTGAGTTGGAAATTAAATATCGGAAGAGTTTGTGAAGAGAAGAGAATGGCCTAACGGACTACTGAAGGAACATTATTACAGTGATCCTTGGTGTAGTCTGGATGAAGACATAAAAAGGACAATAAAGGATTAAAGGTGTAGGTTAAAGGGGAATGCAAAAGTACAACATTTTAAGGAAATTAAACAGACAAATTTCCTGTGAAAGGGCTAATGCTTCATAAAGTTAAGGGGAGCAAGTGTTGTGATTGTAAACAAGTTAAAATATTTCATCATGTACTTCTAAGGTGGGAAATACTCAAAATGTGCAAATGGGTTGAGAAGAGTAATAGAAAGATACTGGATCACCTGATACGAATATAAAGATATTAAGGAGGAAAATGTTAA
The DNA here is from genome assembly GCF_019279795.1 of Protopterus annectens. Lineage (NCBI taxonomy): Eukaryota > Metazoa > Chordata > Ceratodontiformes > Protopteridae > Protopterus > Protopterus annectens. Next base: position 125,038,183 of record NC_056739.1, on the reverse strand, counting down.
AAGAATAGACATGAAAAAACTGGGATTGTACAGCAAGCTTTTTTCAATAAGTGTAATGGGATCTTTTACAGCTACCTGAGCCTACCCCCATCTCGGGCATAGTAGGACCTCAGTTTAATGCCTTATCCAAAGGACAACACACTTAGGAGTGTGGCATCCCCTTATGTTGCACTACAGTGTCAGTACTGAAAAAATAATCCAAGTATCTGCTGCAAGAACAGAACCCACATTCTTGTGACCTTCCAGCACGAAAGGCAAGAGTACTGACTGCTGAGGCACTAATGAAGCAATATTGTGATAAATGTCTGTATGAGAAATTATACACCGAAGTATGAACGCAAAGAACCATAAACTTCATGAGTAATAAGACCACTTCTTGTAAAAATAGCAGTGAGGCTTACTCATTTACAGTAACATACTGAATTATTTCACTGAGACATGTTAATATATATATATATATATATATATATATATATATATATATATATATATATATGTCACTTAGTTACACATTAGAATTCCTTAAGAAATGCAGCAGTGACTCAACACTGAGTTTGTTTGTCTTTCGGCTTTTCCTGGTTAGGGGTCGCCACAGTGGAACTCCGGTCCGCTAACGATTGGCAGTAGATTTTCAGGAACACCGAGGTGCCAGCTCGACGTCCAACCTTCAACGAAGGCACGCCCATTTACGCATGCCTTTTGAACCCCACCCAACCACGGGGAGGACATGCAGACTCCACACAGAAGGCACTTGCCGCACTCCAGCCGAGAATCGAACGGGAGAACCTTTTGCTGTGAGGCAACAACGCTACCGCTGCACCACCGCGGCGCAATGTTGGAAATATAACATGAGACAAATTTCTAGAATTAAGAGGAAAGAGGGTGGGAGAAACATTTTGCATGTTATCATTAACACTATGTACAATATCTAGATAGACTGATGTATATCTATCAGTAGTTAGCAGGAATAATTTAAGACTGCAAGACACTCCAAAATATCTATTTTGCCAGACTTTATCTGATGCAACTGTATTTGTTTTTCTTCCAATAAATACTTCTTTAGTTATTTAAGGAACAGCCTAAGATCAGAACTGTAGCTATGTTATGCTACACTCCAATCTGGCATCCTCCCAACTCTAAACTGAGGGAAATAAAAGCCTTCTGCTCTAAAACTGCAGCAAGCCATTTTGCTAAAACGTATAATACTACACACAAAGAATTTCAGCCATTACTGCAAATATAGTATCGACATTTGATACTGAAAGAAGTTACTGCATCACCAATTGGCATCTGCTGACTGCACCCTCAAACACTATGCACCCAGAGCAGTCCCACCATAGCTGCACCTCTGCCTGAGATTAAAGTGGTCTTATTTATTTAACATTTGTTTACCAGGAAAGTTAGACTTGGAACAAAGCCAATTTTCAGCTGAGGCCTGAGGAGAAATTCTCCAGACGCATGTCTTTGTGACGTGGGAGGAACCTGGAGGAAACTACACGAACGCAGGGATGACATGCAGACTCCGCACAGAAGGCACTCCAGCCAAGAATCGAACCAGAGAACCTCTTGCTGTGAGGCAGCAGTACTACGGCTGAACCACTGCTTCTTAATACATGACCGCCTATTCCAGCTAGCTGGGACAAGTTTGGTGAAGGCTTTTTCATCAGATACGCAATCTGAAAGATGGTATTACATGCTGCATCTTGCACTGGCTTTAAGGAGATTAGTAATATAGTTTGATAATCAGTCTGGCTTTTGGAATTTGGCAGTAGCTTTCATTTAGCAATCTAAATATCGATGTACTTATCAGAAATGGCACTTTTGCTATGACAGGTAGTTAAATGGCTTTCCTTAAGGAGGTACAATGGTGTTCTCCATTATTATCCAGGAGCACAAAACAAAATTTTATTTTTAGTGGTCTGTATAAGGGCTGTATTTTTTCTTTATTTTTTTGCTAACAGTAAGTTAATAATGTGGTGTCCATATTTAATCATGAGAATCACCATAGCATGTCTAGCCTCTTTGTTGAGGAGATTAGATGTTTTTTATAAGCAGTCTGTAGTTGTGAAATAAATGTTGCCGGCCTGATGTTCTGTATCAGAAGTGAAGGAAAAAGACTGATCAAACATTATACCTACTTAGACACATTGTTCAGTATAGGGTAGGGGAGTGCCCGTTGGCTCTACAAAGTTAATATCACAGGAGATTCTGTGTTTTTATGCAGTTTCAAACCGTTTAACAGTGATGACCAGAAGCTCAGAATCACCTGCACTGCAGTACTGAACATGACAGGGAAAGCGTCAATCACATTAGAAAAATCTCTGTATCAAAGAGCTCAACACTGGTGGTGGAGAGCAGAAAATACAGTAATTCAAGGCTGGCCTAGTCAAAGTAGTGGTCAGAACAAAAATCTGGCTCCACCCCACCAAACCAGATGCAATGAATACAAATGAAACACCCTGTCAAAAAGTGTACATGCATCTGGGCAGCAAAGATAATGACTTGAAGAAATCCAAAACCCTTCATTTTGTCTGCAAACTCTTTAGAATGGGAAACAGAACCATCACCACCCTATATGGTGAAGTCACCCAACACTAATCAATAAAAGTCCCTCACCCTACCATATAGAAGGTAATTGGTTAGATGGCAGACAAAAAAGTACGGCCGAGTCAAAAACTTACCATAAATGTAGATGTTCAAATATATTCACTGTTTTAGTCCTGACTTTTAGGATTCTTGTATGCAGGTAAAACTAGAAAACATAACTTCCAAAGTTCTACCCTCCCCCTGGATCTCAACCAGTTCCCTTCCACCACTATGCAAGTACCTCCGTGGTGTAAGGGGTGCATCAGCAGATAGACATCTGCAGATCCTTCTTGTCCTGGACACTGCCAGCTTAGAAAGTCTTATACCAAAGCTCTAGTTGACCAATGGGTAACAGTTCTCTCTGTCTCAGTTCCACCCCAGAAGTTCCCAATCTCCACTCAGATCTAGGGTGTACATGATGATAAAGAACCGGGAGAAAAAAGGAGGGGGGTGCCTGGACTACACTGTTAAGTTATTTACACTTTTCTGGTATCACAAACTACCAATACTATGTACAATCTGGCAGCAGTCAGTGGATGTATACATAATGAACACAGTATTGGCAAACATTTCAGTGCCTGAGAACATATTTTAAGCCCTTTGTAGCTAAAATAAAGACCAGCACTCTAGTCACTCACACCCCTATAGATTCATAGCTGTGTAGTTGGGTACCGACCACTAGGGCCCTTATAAGCCTAGCTATGCAACTCAAATGTGATCCATAAATTTGACTTGTAATAGGGGCCGATTTACTGACTGCCTCTGTCTATTAGAGACATAGGCACCGAACCAGGGGTGAATTTCTGAATACTCATCCATTGGTCCAAGTTGTGCTTAAATAGGGCTAGGGAGGACCTCTGCTTCACATGGATAGGGAGCCTGTTCAGAGAATGGAAATTCTCTGAGAAACGTATCTTCTTTCTCCAACATGTTGTATTTATATTGCAAGCAAAATTTAGGTCTTTTGATCGAGAAGTACTGATGTGGTTTTGTTTTTTGTAGATGTGCAAAAGGCTCATCAAAACAGGGTCAAGAGATGCCTTTTAGGCCTGGCAAAGAGCAACTCTCAGTAGTTTATATGATACAGAGTACATACACAAGGCTTTGAGGCAATCATAGCATAGGACATTGTATTTACTCCTTGCATTCTTGTTGTAAAGAACCTCGGTGAGCATTCCAGTAGGGTGCAAGTGTCTGGTCAGGTGCATACCGAAGGAAGCATTATACTATATGATGGGTCTGATAAGGACCCAGTACAGTGGTACAATGACCACTCTGGACTTAGATGCCCTGCCCTTATTTATAAGTTATTCAACATAGTCAGATTTTCTTACTACCCTGGATACATGTTGGTTGAAGGCCAGGTTACTATCTGCATGAGTTCCCAGATCCTGACTAGTGAATCAATCTTTAGGGCTGTTTCATTGGTGACACAGTTATTCAGGGTGGCTGACTTCCCAAAAGGGAATTTCTTGGCAATGAGTTTTAAGCCATGGCTTTGGCACCAAGTGTTTGTCTGTGTTAGACCTTCCTGAAGGGTGTTCTCATCTTGGAGGATTCAGTGACTGCTCCCAGTTTGCATTCATCTGTAAACTTGGTCAGTCAGAGGCCTTTGACATTGGCTTTGACCTCTGAGAAGTAAATGCCAAAAGAAAGCAGGTCTAGACAAAGCCCTGAGGGACTCCACTGGTGACCAGCCTATTTGTGGAAGTGGGCTCACTGATCTAACTTTTGGGTCCTGTGAGCCAGTTGGTTAGACAGAGTGTTATAAAGGGTTTATGCCTAGTTCCATAAGTTTGGTGACAAGGCCCGAGTAGGGTACTATATCAAATGCTTTAGCCAGATCTATGTAGGCAGTATGCACTTCTTTCCCCTCATCCATGGTCTTAGTGACATTTTCAAAGAAATCCACCAGGTTCAGTAATCATGAACTTCCTTTGACAAAGCCAAACTGAGATGGATCTAGTGTCTGGAGGTCTCCTATATTCATGTTTATAAATTTCCATGATAATCCTCTACATGGCTTGGCAAATATGACTAGTCAGACAAATAGGTCTGTAGATTTCAGGACCTGTTGAAGGTCCTCCATTAAGAAGGGAGATGAACATTGTAGTTATTCTTGTGGCACAAAGCCTGTTTTAAGACTACACCTTAATAGTGAATCCAGGAAGCATCCTGGGATGTTATCTAAGCCCACCTAAGCTGTGTTCTTGGCTTTAGTGACAGCGGCCAGTACATGCTCTCTAGTTATAGTTGGAGAGGTTATGTTTAAGGGTATTTCTTGGGGATGGTTGGGAGTAAAGATGGAACAAAATTTGTCTGCCAAGAGGTTCACTATATCACCAGGTTCAGAGAATGTGGCATCATCAACCATCAGTTAAGCACATTTCTGTGTGCTGCCCCTATGGTTTCTGACATAGCTGAAGAAAGCCTTATGGTTATCTTTCACCTGGGAGGATATCTTAACCACAAAGTTTGCTTTGTTTGACCTAATTAACCCTCTATGTTGCCTATTTAGTTTGATGAGAGAGATTTTATCTTTATGGGAAACGCATTTTGCGATTTTTGCAATAATTATTTTTTTCACCTTTTCTGTATATCCTGTTTAATTTGGGATGCCACCAGGGTGGTTTGTTTCTGGGGTTAACCCTGGGCTTGCTTCTGGTAGGTAAAGCAGCATCTATGTAGCCACTGACATGTTATAGATTTTCTGACAGCAATTCAACACAGACTGCTGTGTTCTCGGCATATGGAAAAGCAGTGAATTTTGACAAACACCTAATAAAAGGTAGTTTTCCTTGGAATTGTTCCTGTTATTGGCTTTACTGGAGTTACAGAGTTAATTTTGAGGGAGAAAGCCTTACGGTAGGACCTTACCAGGTTGGGCGGGACACTGGGAGGGGGGGGGGTGCAGCATTCTCCAACATTGGGGAGTGCAAGGTCTAGTATACTGGAGCCTCTACCTGGCATACTCAATATTTAGAAAAGTCCAGGAATCTCTATGTCTGTAGAGTTGGAAGCCATGTAGGATTCTCAGTTTACAGAGGAGTAATTCAATTCTCCCATGAGTAGGGTGTTAGGTTGGATGGTATGCGTCTCCAGTAGGTCCAAGTATGCATTGTGAGCTTCTTGGGACATGGAGGGTAACCTATTGCTGGTTAGGATATGGTATGGGACTTTGCCTGTGGTGATCCGCACATGGAGGAACTCCGTGCATCATCCTTTATGACCACCCTAGAGGTATGTTTGTTACTGATGTATACTGAGACACCTCCACCTTTAGCCCTTGTCTGTGCAGCTACTGGTCAAACTGCAAAAGCACTGAAACCTTGCTCTGCCAGAGTACTCTGCCTCTTTAAACCACATCTCAGTAACTGTACAGATGTCTATGTTCTCGAGTGTGAGGAGAGCTTGTAGGGAGTGTAGTTTTTCATTTAGTTTCTTGGCACTGAACAGTTAACACCATGAGATTCAGTTGAGTTGATTTTGCTATGTCAGTTGGTTTGTCAATTTGGCATTGCCTAACAAAGGCACTATGGGGATCGATAAAGTTTAGTCAGTATTTGAAACCCTAGTTGTGACAGGTGCAGACCATCCTTAGCAAAGCAACTTGATCTGTTAAACATGTCCTCCTAAGCTGGCAAAACTGGATCCCCTTAGAATGACACCAGAAAGACAGACAATTGTTAAAAATCAATAATTTTTTGTTCCTCTGTGATTGTAATATGCTGCTCAATGCTAGGCTCATAACAACCTGAGACACGGTCTGAGAGCTCCATAATGTAGGCAGACGGACTATGATGGAACCCTGTGATGTAATAATTTGACTGAGGGTGTGATTTTGTGAATCCTGGCACCAGACAAGCAACTATCAGTATCTTCTCCATATTCAGCCTGGATAGAATGACATCAGTATGTCTTACACTGGAGTCCCCAAGGATGACAGGGCTGGGACATGTGCTTGCTTGTTAGTGCTTGGGGCAACATTAACTGTGACTGTATGTGTGGTCTTAGGTGTTGTTTCTTCTGACTGCCTTTTAGTTTACTGAGGCATAGCTTTTCTAATGGGTAGTCTAGGTGATCCTTGTTGTTTGGAAAAATTCTTTAGTGCCTAAGTATGTTAGTCTACATGTGTGTTGGGTGCTGCGTGTGTGGTTTTGACAACCTGATGTGCACTTTCCTGTGACAGTTTAGCCTACTGTGCCACTGTGCAAGTACACCTCTCGTATACTATGTTTGCTTCTTAAGGATTAAATGGTTGCTACACTGTCTCAAGATGCCCATTTCCACGGTCTTCCAAGATGGCTGCACACCGAGTAATAGCTTATTTCTAGCGCTCCCAGTGTGAAAAACAAAACTCAGTAGAGAAGGCCAGTAGACTTGTGTTTACGGGTAAATTTCAGTAACTGGCTAGTTAAGTGCACTGCCTAGATGCCAGGCATAAAGAAATACAGAAGACCTGGAAAAAAAATCAGCTACAAAATGTGAGGAAGAAACACTGACTGGAGAAAGTTCTGCAGCTGTTCAGCAAAAAGTAGTGCAACCTTCAGACATGACATCACAGTAACCTACAGGAAGATACAAGACAAATGTATACAGACCAGGTTAAAATAAACAAAACACTGATGGAATACATCAACATAAACAACAAAAGGCTGGAAAACATGGAAGACGCTTTAAACAGATATTCAGATGAGATGATAACGCTGCAAAAATCAGAGGCTGAAATAAAGAAAAAGCTGGCTAAATGAGAGACTGCTCAGGAAGAGATGTTTCAAAAATAATAGAATTAGAGGACAAAGTCCATAGGGAAAACCTAAGATTTTCAGCTGTACCAGAGAAGCTGGAAGGAACAGACTGCATTAATTTTATGAAAGCACAAATAAGCAACTGGACTGGTATTCCACAGCAAGAAAGAGCGGATTCTGATAAACCTGAGGCAGAAGGACAAAGTACTAAAAGTAGGAGACAGCAGAGTGTTTTTGGAGAATGATTACACATTGTACACCACACAGAAGAGGAGCAGATTTATTCCACTTTTCGGGGAATGAAGAGATGCAGGTGTGAGATTCAAACTGCTGTACCCAGATGTCCTCAAGGTATTCTTCCCTGCAGGGACAAAATCATTTGTTGATGAAGTACATGCTAAGGAGGAAATACAAAAGTTTGTCCAACAAAAAGTAAGCTGTGAACCAAAAGGAGATTCTGCTTCTTTTTATTCTGGTAATAAAGACCACAGAGAGACTTGCACCTGTGAAACCTTTTCAAAATTTTCAATGGAAAATAGTTAGTCTCTTAGATTCAATCAGGAATATAGTGAAGCTTAGTTTAGATATTGTCTTTCTTTATTTGTCTGAATCTGTCCTTATTTTAATATTTCACGTGATTTTGAACTCAGTCACTGTGAATATATATATATATATATATATATATATATATATATATATATATATATATATATATATATATATTCTTAGTATTTTCTTGTTCTTTTATTAATTATTATTAAATATATTTAAATCTTTCAAAACTTAAATATCTCTATAAAGATCAGCCAGAATGAGAGTATTTACATATTTATTTGGTGACACTGTGTGGGTCACTCCTAATAGCCTTGCTCTTGGTCAAACTACCATTTGTATTAATATTAATTTCACTCGGTTCATTGGGTACCCTTGTAAGGGCCTTAAGGTAACTGTCAGAAGTGTCTGGTGGTGAGGGTAACTACCTTATAGTCTGGGCAGAAGGGAGCATAGCTAGTAAACATGTGCCAGTCTTTTCCAGGTGTGTGTGTGTGTGTGTGTGTGTGTGTGTGTGTGTGTGTGTGTACGTATAAATCAAATCTCCAAGAGTGTGTGTGTGTGTGTGTGTGTGTGTGTGTGTCAGCACCCTGGGCAGGGACACGAAGTACTGGTTGGACAGAGAGGGTGCTTGAGTTCTTGGCTTGGACACTCAGCTGAGATCTCAACTCTATAGTTGTGTGCCAGTGGAGAGTCTTCTATATGAAGAGAGACATGATTAAGCTTGCTGAGTATGTGTCCCAGGCAGGTATGTCCCTAGCCTTAAGCAGCATACTACAGTCATCCAGATTGATGCCTCAATATAAACAGAAAATGACTGACTAACAATTGCTTAGTTTCTGGTGTCATTCTACGGGGATCTAGATATGACTGACACACAACAATGCTTTTGCCAGAAATGGGATTCATCTGTCTCTCCTGGGCTTCAGGCTTCTGGCAAAGGTTCTTGGCTTCACCATAGTAACATTTTTTAGACAAAGTCATCAAGACAAAATTACCAACGTGAAAAAGTCTTCTAAATTAAATTTAATGGTCATGCTGCTAAATGCTAGCAGTCTTAACATGAAGCTGCATTCATTGCAAGCATTCCTTGCCCTGGAAGATACTGACATTTGTGCAGTCACTGAAACCTGGTTCAAAACTACAGCGAGCACCCTAGCTTTACCAGGTTACTTGTCCTACCATACTTTCAGACCCCAAATGGAGGGCTACAAACCCAAAGGAGGTGGAGTTTCAATATTAATTAAAGACATACATACCTCCAGGCTGGTCAAACAGTATGACGCACAGGTGACACTCCAGGTGCAGTTAACTGTTGACAAAACACCTATTCAAATCAGAGCTAGCTACAGACCCCCAACCATGACTCAAGAGGCCCACTCCACCTATCAGGACTTGCTTGAATCCCTCAACATTCAACCCTCTATTCTGATCCTGGGCGACTTTAACTACCCAACCATAAAGTGGAAGACCTATTCTAGCTCAAACACAAACGCCCAGAAATTCCTTGACTTCGTCAATGCCAATGCACTGAAACAGCTAATCAACACCCCCCACAAGAGGTGAAAATATTCTGGGCCTGGTACTAACCAACATGGGTAGCCACTGTAGCACCCATACAGTGTTACCTTCCTTGGTAAGATCCAACCATAAAGCAATCACTTTCGAAGTCACTATCTCTCCTGACCCCCTCCTTGCCAAGGTCAGAAAAAAAAAACTTTTCCAAAGCTGACTACAACCTCCAGAGAGCAGGTATATGCAGCTTCACAGCCACCATCCCTTCAGTTGGAACAAGCACTAATATCCAAGCCTACACCAAAAAAAATATATGACCACCTATATAGCTGCATGTACTCAGCAATATCTGAAAGGACCAAATCTTCTTCCTCAAGGAAGAGTAAACCTGTCTGGTGGACAGCGGCAATAAACAGACTCTATAATAAAAGGAAAAAAAACTGCTGTCCAGGACCAAAAAGGAAGCAATCTCTCCTTTGTCTGAACAAGCAAATAAGGTCACTGGTGAAATCCTCTAAGGCTAAGTCCAAATTGGTCACATCCACTAAGGACAATCAAGGCCTTCTTCGCATACATCCACAGTCTCAAAGGTAACTCCTAAATCTGCTCTGAACTGGTCGTCAAGCATACCGCATACACAAACGCTATAGATATAACCAAACTGCTGGCAGACAAGTTCCGTGAAAACCCTCCCCCATCAGTAAACCAGGACATCCCCACACCTGCCCCCCATCCCCTCATCACCAGGGAGCATGTCATTAATGCCTTCTCAAAGGCAAAAAATACAGCCTCCATGAGACCCGGCAACATCCCTGGCTGTACCCTACATGAACTCAGGCAAGAGCTGTCAGCAGCACTAGGCACCCTATTCATCCAAAGCCTGTGCACCGGCTTCAGCCCAGCAGAATGGAGGAAATACACTGTCAACCCTCTACACAAAGGTGGAGAGTCCACCGACCCAGGCAGTTATAGGCCCATCATGCTAACTAGTCTGATCTGCAAGGCCATGGAATGCATTATCATGGACCTTATAACCAAGGACATTGGCAACCTCCAAACATTTGATCCCACACATTTAGTTTTGTCAAAGGGAGATCATGTCTGTTAAACTCTTGTCACCTTCTTCAAAACAGTCACCAAATCCATGGATGAGGGGAAGACGGTGCACACCACCTACCTTGACCTAGCCAAAGCCTGACACTATTCCCCACTCGAGCATAATAGATAAACTCTCCCAGGTAGGCATCAACCTGCATATTACTAGATGGGTAGCTAACTGGCTCACTGTCAGAATCCACTCAATCAAAATAGAGGAAGCCACCTCTAGTTGTAGACTGGTAACAAGTGGCATACCCCAAGGATTGCTCTTGGGGCCTCTACTTTTTGGGATATGCTTTTCTGAGGTGCAAGATAAAACCAGTGGTCAGGGGATGACCAATTTTGCAGATGACTGTAAGCTGGGAACGGTCATAAATTCCCTTAGTGATGTGAACATCCTCCAAGAGGGCCTTACCCAAACTAATGACTGGTGCCAGAAGCATGGGCTCAAACTGAATGCCAAGAAGTGCACCATTATCCTCTTTGGAGTAAATGGCATCCCCACTAATTATCAGATTAATAGCAATGCAATAAACACGCAATCATTCATGAGGGACGTGGGCACCCAAGGTTTTTAGCAACCTGACGTTTGACCACCACATTGCCTCTATTGTACTGAAGTCTTTCTACATGGCCCACCTCATAAATAAGGGCATTTCATCCAGGAACAAGAAGGTCATAACATCCCTCTACTTCTCCCTTATCAGACCCATTATTGAGTACAATGCCCCCTTTGGCATATACCTTGCCAAGCACATGCAGCAAATGGAGACACCACAGAGGTGCCTGAGCAGGAATATCCAAGGTCTCAAACACCTATCCTATACAGACAGGCTAAAAGCCCTATCCCTCTACTCAGTCTCATACAGACTGCTCAGGGGTGACCTATGTCTAGCAAACAAGACCATCTCAGACTCTGCCTCCACTTGTGCAACCTGCACCCAAGGCCTCAACCTGGTCTGCATCATTAACGGAACTTGTTGGCGGGATAGACTTGTGTCCCAATGACTCCACCATCTGTGGAATAGACTCCCACTCCATGTTAAGCAGAGTACCTCACTAGCCCTTCTTTAAGAGGAACATGGGCAACTGGATGGAAAACAGAAAATATACCCCTGGGATTTCACCTGTGTCCCTGCTGTACAGGGAAATCAGGTCCTGACTTTGTGGGAACATGGGTGAAATTCTTGGCTAGGCTTATAAGGGCCTCTGGGCCAATAGCATAGTATCGTCCTATGAGCCTATGAGAAAGAGGGAGAAATCAGCCCTAGACTGACTGTGCTCCCCGTTGTGCTCTTAAGGGGAACTGTGCTTGATTGTGCTTCATGGAGAGAGCTGCATCTGCAGATAATGTGTATGTACCTGTTATCCTCGCAGTGAACTTTCCCCACAGGTGCCAGTGGTGAGGACTGGGGCTCCTTGATTACTGGCCAAGAGGTGGGGCATCACAAATGGCTGCACAGATAAATACAATCAAGAAAGAGTAGTAAACTATATTAAAAAGTGCAGAGTGCAAATAGATAGGTTACAGGAAACACGCTTAGAAAAATCTGAATGTGTGAATTTGATAAAAAAAGCTTTTTAGGATGGTTATTCGGTGGAATACCTGGGACAAAGGAAAACAGACGGATATTGACTGCAACAGGATCTCCAACAGTGATAGAAGAAGATAATAATGGCAGATGTGTAGTGCTAAGGGGCTATAGGCAAGGGAGGAGGATTACGCTGTTATGTATTTATATTCCACCTAAAACTGCTGCAATGGAGCTCATTACAATTCTAGGAGAAATAATCAGTTTTCAGCAAGGAATATTACTTATAGGGGGTGACTGGAATTTGATTTACAGCAGTGAAGATGTGTCTGGGGGATCCAGAAGGGAAAAATAACAAAGGAGGGTAGATTTCTGAATTTATGAAAATATTTTGGCATGGAAGATGTGAATTCAGTACTAGGAGTGTGAAGTGAATTTACACATTACTCCCCAAGATACAAAACCTGGGCTAGGCTAGACAGAATTTACATTTCACAGGATCATCTGCATTTAACTGAAGGTTTTGATACTCATCTATAACTATTTCAGATCATGTGCCAATAATAGCTAAAATAAAAACACAGGGTAATGAAATAAAAATGAGACACTGGCGCTTTCCTACCTATCTGTTGAAAAGAGAGGAATTTAAGGAATGGGTAGTGGAGATTATTAAGGAGCTATTAGAGAGGATACAAATTTCTTCTGAAAATAAAGTTAGGGAGTGGGATAAAATTAAGGTGGAGTTTATACACAGAGTAGAAATAAAAGAAAAGGAGCTAGGGTTAAGAAGTAAAAAATAATTATTTAGAGGGATTGGCAAATGTTAAAGTATTGAAGGAACAGTGGGGAATTCATAGAACAAGAGGAGGATCAACTCAGAATCCTAAGCAGAAAATAAAGGATTTACTTTGATAATAATGCAAGAGCTCAGAAAGATTGCTGTTAAGAAACTGTTTTTTGATAACACTAGAGCACAAAAACTTTTAGCAGAACTACTCAGGAAACAGAAAGTAGAAAGGGCCGTCGCCAAACTTCGGGAGCGTAACAAGAAATCCTGTAGAGGTATTAAAAATTTCAGAAATTTTATGAGTCTCTACAAAGCAGAGAAATATGAAAATCATGAAAAGAACAACTGGAAATGTTTCTGGAAGAATTAAATATGCCGAGGTTAGAGGTAGCTGAAGCTCAATTACTAACAGTTACGACAGGCGGAGATGAGATAAAAATTGTGATGTATAACCAATCTACAGGAAAGTCCCCAGGAATAGATGGTATTCCTGTGGAAGTCTGGAAGCTAGTAGGGAAAAAACTGAAAGATCTGGACAGTTTTGTTTAACAGTATCTTAAGAGGAGGACAAGTACCACTGTCCTACAAGAAACCGGTGGTAGCATTAATACCTAAAGGTAAAAATCCATCAGATCCAGCTTCATACAGGCCCATTTCAATACTAAATCATAATTATAAAGTGCTCATGTCTGTAATGGATAAAAGAATGGCAAAAGTAATGCCGAAACTGCTAGATATGGATCAATGTGGTTTTGTTGAGGGGAGGAAAACATTTGACATTAAAAGAACACTGATGATCCGGAGGAAAGCAGAATGTAAGAAAATACCATTGTTGGTGGGTCTTAATGTAGAGAAAGCATTTGACAGATTAAGTTGGACTTTATAAGCAGGGCAATGGAAGCATTTGCATTTCCAGGAAAATTATAAGGTTGACTAGGAGAATATTTATTTATTTATTATTTTTATTTTACATTTGTCGACCGGGCTAATCCAACTGTATACATGTCCATTTTCAGTGGAGGCCCGAGGAGAAAAGCTCCAGTAAAAAGAACATTTTAAAAACATCCTCGGAAAAAAAAGCACAGAGACACATCATACAACTATTTACTAAGACAGCTATAAACTTGGTCTGAATACAATATAGTCGCAAAGGGTGAAAAAAGAATAGGCCTGTCTTTAGAGGGATAGGAGAAGAACTAAAGAAGGTGCACACGGATGCACACCCCCACCAGCTTTTTGGGTATGCACTCTTGTATGTTTGTAAAAATTTTTTATATCGACGTTTTAAAATAAGAGGCTTGTAGTATGATTGATTTTGCAGATGTAAAAAATGGCACACTACCAACAAAATGTATCAATAATTTAGTATAATAAGTATCTTTATATGTGCAACTTCTTAAGATATATGTACGGTAATTTGCCATTTTTAGGGGTTTAGAAATAATCACATTTATTGCCTATATAAGGCAAGACACAAACATAGTATAATATGTTTTCAATATCCATTTATTTTTAAAAATGGATGATTTTTAAAATGTATGATTTTTAACAGAATTTTTTAAGGACAATTGCATGGATGTTTAAGGTTTACTTCATGGATATGCATTTAATACCAATATGAACAAATGATAGAATTAAGATATAACAAACAAACAAAAAATCAACTAATACTATTAGGTTGTATCAGACACAAAGAATAACCCTGTGGCTTTAAATGTAATGTAATTTTGCAACTAATTGATTATTAATTAAGTAATTAAGGAGGACAAAACAGTATAAAAGAAGTTGCTGGAAATGAATTAAAATGTCTTGATAAAGCCTGGGAGGGCCCGGGTGAAAGCGCTTGACGAGATTTGGATACTTTGTGTGTTTTTAACGCTTTTTACTGGTGGAGCTGCAAAATAAAAACTTTCTTTCTGCACTTTGGTTTGACACCTGGATATCTTACTTCTTCGAATTTACCAGTTGGTGCTGTTTCTACAAGGAGTTGTGTTTGGTTTTTGCTTTTGTGCTACGTAAGATCCATGGCTGAAAGATCTTCAAGTGCCGAATATGGTAACACACCAGTGCTGCTGCAAAGCGATGAGGAAGGTACCGATGACGTCCCTGTAACGCGACGTGAATTCAGGCAGGTGATGTGCCTGCTCTCTCAACTTACGGGTTTTCTTACCAGCAATGGTTCCCAAGACACCAGAGGAATACCAGCTAACCAGGAGCAACTATTGGTAGCAAGTGGTGTAATTTCCCCAAGAACAGCAAACGGAACTGAGCATAATGCCGGAACTGAACAAAATGCCGAAATGGACATTAACATTAATACTAACACTAATGCGGAGCGTGGAACCGCGCAGCAAGTAAGAAGCAAACGAGGAAACACCCAATTTAGTTCCGCAGTACCGGACGGAGGTTTTAACTTCAACAAATGGACAAACAAAGGTTTTTCCTTTGGTCAAGGTACTGTTTGCAATAGTGAAACTTTGAATAACAACTTGGAAACAAGACTCAAAGAGTTTAGTAATAAACTGTACTCGTATAAATCCACTAAATTAGAAATTGATTATCTTACTGAGTGCTTGAATGTGGAAAGGGTCCCGAAGGGACTACGAATTATAAAATTTCCCAATAATGCTGTCCCTGGCAGCAGATTGCATGAAGAACTAATAGCCCTGTTCAACAGAACAGGACTAGAAATGTTAGGGTTAATGATAAAGGATTATGAGGCTAAAGCCTCACTGTTGCTTGATGAAGTGAATGTATTAAATAACAACATGGTTAAAGATCCAATGTTTAGCAGTGTAAAAAAAGATTATGACACCACATTTAATGAAATTGACAATCATTGTGTTAGGATTGTCAATAGAAAAATGAAAAAGTTGGAGCGTGACTTACATGAATACAGTACAGGACAGGCATATAAGTTTTATGGAAGAAGTAGATGGGGAAAAGATCAGAATTTTAATAGCAATGGTGACAATGAACATGACAATGTGTTTAATGTAGGGGGGGAAGACCAAGGACCCAGGAGGAGTGAGAGGCTGGCACAAAAACAAAATTTGCCACCGAATCAGATTAGGGCGGCACAGCAGGATTTTCAATATGGCCAGGGGAGGCAGACGAACAGGAAGGGGAGTGCACCTACCAGGAGATGGAATCCCCCAAGGAGGTAGAGTATGACGAAGTAGAGTATCCAATAACCGATAAAGGAGTTACATACAACAGAGGCTGTAATGTAGTGAAAGAAGGAAATTTTTCTATCTTTAATTACACAGAAAGTGAGATTAGTAGTGTATTCTTTGAAGTTTTCACCAAAGGACTTCATTTTGTGCCACATACTACCATCAATGTACCTAACACAATATTAGATTTGAAACTATACACAAGGCGACTTAATTTAGCAGTGAATTTGAAAGGGAAAGTACCAAACAGTAATGTGTTGTGTAGAAAAAGTACATGGAACCCCCCACTTCACCCGGTCATTAAAACATTTGAAGACCTAGTAGAAACTGAAATCAGGAACATGACTATGGGGAAGAATTTAACAAATAACAACTTCTCTGAGGAATCCTACCAGCTGATTAAGAAATTAAACAGTGAAGGTATTAGGGTGATGAAAACTGATAAAGGGGGGGGGTAGTATTAATGTATCAACATGACTACATAGCTGCCCTACATTCCCATTTACATGACAATGAGCAATACAACCAGGTATCCATCAACGAAAGGAATGTTGCATACGCTAAAATTAAATATAGGCTAGAAGACAATTTGTATCAAGGAGCAATAAGCGAACAATTGTTTAACTATTTAGTGGTCCCTAAACCAGTTACCCCTATTATTTTTGGGATTCCCAAGGTGCACAAAGGGTTACAACCACTGGCATTTAGACCTATTGTGGCCGGGGCCAAGGGAATCACCGAACCACTAGGAAAATTTGTGGATGCAATACTAAAAAAGTATACAACCACTTTGAAATTTCTATGTAAGGATTCTTGGGAATTTCTACGTAGCGTTAAGAAAGAATTTTTTGATGAAACCAATTTCATGGTGACAGTGGATGTAGTTGAACTATTTCCAAGCATCCCCCATGAGATAGGCTTGGAATGGTTTAACGATATGCTAGCCGAAAATTCCAAGTTAGGTGGTAAAATGATAGCACTACTTGTGGAATTCATGGAAATTATTCTGAAAAATAATTTTGTATATTTTTGTGGAGAAATATTTAGGCAAAAAAGAGGAGTAGCCATGGGGACCCCTTGTGCCTCTGTATCTGAACATCGTGTTAGCTTATTGGGAATCCAAATATATATTTAACACGGAATGGGTAGAGCACCTAACACATTATCGACGCTACTTGGATGATATATGTATTTTTTGGAAGGGCAGCAAGTTAGAATGTGAGCAATTCATGGAATACATTAATAACAGTACTAATTTCCTTAAATTCACATGTAACATCAAAACAGATAATTTACAGTACTTGGATGTTGATTTGTGGAAGAACAATGAGAATAATTGCTTCATGTCCAAGATCCACCGTAAGGATAGCTATTCAAACATGTTTTTACATTACAACAGTAACCACCCTATATACCAAAGGAAAGGAATTATTAAAGGACAGCTCATTAGAGCAGCAAGAATATGTAGTGATGAAATTGGGTTTAACAATGAATGCTTGTTTCTAATGAAATTATTCCAAGAAAGGGGTTACCCAAAGCGGTTAATAGAAGGGGTAATGGAAGAAGTGAGAGGTCAAAGAAAAGAGAATTACTTTCCTTTATTGGGTGAAGAGCGTGGATATAAAAGTAAAAATATGGACAAAAAAACAGACAATGAAGCAAAAGAGAGTGAATGCTTTTTTGTTCACACAAATTGCAATGAAAGTGTAGCGATAGAAAGGGCGATTAGCAAATACTGGCCTATAGTTATTATGAATGAAGAACATAAAAAACTGCTTGGGGGTAAACCACAGTTTATTAGAAGGCGTAATAAAAACTTGAAAGAATTGCTGGAAACAAACACAGAGGTAGGGCAAGGTTCAACGACACAAAGGATTGGGACATTTAAATGCAATAGTTGCAAACAGTGCCCTTATATTATGAACAAAAAAGGGTTCTATCTGAAGTCAAGGAAAACATACATAAAATCTCCTGGGTACTTTAATTGCAAAGCCAAAGGGGTAGTTTATCTTGGCTTGTGTCAGTGTTGTCAAAGTTTTTATATTGGAAAGACAGAGAGAACACTTGCCAAACGGATATACGAACACCTTTATGATATTAGCAGAAGTAAAGAAGCAAATGCCTTCTATAAGCACTCCTTAGTATGTGAAAGAATGAAGACAGAATTTATCATTCTAGAACAGGTAAACATCAACCCCAGAGGAGGTGATTGGGAAACATCACTAGAATTCAAGGAGCTGCTTTGGCAGATAAGATTAGATGCGGCCAAAACCCCAGGACTAAATGGAGCTATTAGTATTGGCAGCCTGTTAAAAATCAGAAGGGCCAAGTTATAAAAGTATAAAAGAATAAATTATGCAATATACTATAGAATTATTATTAGGTAAAAAATGAACAACATTGAATGAGAAGATGTAAAGGTTGAGTTTAGGGCTGCACTACGGGCAGTGAAACATTGAGTTTACTAAGACAGCTATAAACTTGGTCTGAATACAATATAGTCGCAAAGGGTGAAAAAAGAATAGGCCTGTCTTTAGAGGGATAGGAGAAGAACTAAAGAAGGTGCACACGGATGCACACCCCCACCAGCTTTTTGGGTATGCACTCTTGTATGTTTGTAAAAATTTTTTATATCGACGTTTTAAAATAAGAGGCTTGTAGTATGATTGATTTTGCAGATGTAAAAAATGGCACACTACCAACAAAATGTATCAATAATTTAGTATAATAAGTATCTTTATATGTGCAACTTTTTATGGTATATGTACGGTAATTTGCCATTTTTAGGGGTTTAGAAATAATCACATTTATTGCCTATATAAGGCAAGACACAAACATAGTATAATATGTTTTCAATATCCATTTATTTTTAAAAATGGATGATTTTTAAAATGTATGATTTTTAACAGAATTTTTTAAGGACAATTGCATGGATGTTTAAGGTTTACTTCATGGATATGCATTTAATACCAATATGAACAAATGATAGAATTAAGATATAACAAACAAACAAAAAATCAACTAATACTATTAGGTTGTATCAGACACAAAGAATAACCCTGTGGCTTTAAATGTAATGTAATTTTGCAACTAATTGATTATTAATTAAGTAATTAAGGAGGACAAAACAGTATAAAAGAAGTTGCTGGAAATGAATTAAAATGTCTTGATAAAGCCTGGGAGGGCCCGGGTGAAAGCGCTTGACGAGATTTGGATACTTTGTGTGTTTTTAACGCTTTTTACTGGTGGAGCTGCAAAATAAAAACTTTCTTTCTGCACTTTGGTTTGACACCTGGATATCTTACTTCTTCGAATTTACCAGTTGGTGCTGTTTCTACAAGGAGTTGTGTTTGGTTTTAACTATTAGAAAATAACATTAATATAGATTGATGCATCATCAGATTAACAAAAATTTACAATTTACATATTTTGATTTGTAAAAATTTACAAATGCCAAAACATAATTTACAAGAAAGTACCGTTAAAAAGTGAGTTAAAGAATCAAACATGGAACGTAGTACTCAGGAATGATAATGTTAGAAATTAAGAGAAAAGATTAGTTTATAGAGAGTTACATAAAGAGGTTTATAGTTCAGAATATTCTGTTTTAAATGAAACAGGAAAATTAGTGAATAATAGTTAGTCAGGGTTGGTACAAGAGCATAACCAGTGGTTAGAGAGGAAATGTTTTAGGTTAGTTTTAAATAGTGGGAGAGAGGTTAGGGTTGTAAGGTCTTGTGGTAATTGATTTCATATTTTACCGACTGAGTTAGAAAATATGGAGTCGCCTGCTGAGGAATATATGAGGAATCAGAGGTGAAAATTTAAGTGGGCGGGGTCCTCTCTGATAATTTCTGCTTGAGCAGAGTAACCAGGCAGGGGAGTCCTGTTTTCTCTATTGTGTCTTTTGGTTTTTCCCGGTTAGGGGTCACTACAGCGGAACTCCGGTCCACTAATGATTGGCAGTAGATTTTTACGTGCTGGCTTGCCAGGCCTAACGCACAACCTTCAACGAAGGAACACCCATTCACGCATGTCGTCACACAGAAGACGCTCTACTGAGAATCAAACGGGCAACATCTAACTGTGAGGCAACAACACTACCGCAGCACCACCTCTTTTCTCTATTACTTGTATTATATTTAGAACCACTGGTAAAGAAAATAAGGGATTCATAAATTCAAGGATATAACTGGTAGGTAGTCAAAAAAAGCTGGCTTTATTTGCAGATGATATTTTGTACCTGACAAAATCAGAAAAAGACATTACAGTGTTGTGGAACACTGAGACAGTTTCAAATCTTTTCGGAATACAAAATCAATGAAGCTAAAATAAAAGGCAATAGCAATAAATTATGTACCCACACATGAAGTGGTTCAGGAATACCCATATTTATAAGGACATGATGAAATTAAATATTTAGGAGTTGTTTTTGTTGTGTCTTTCGGCTTTTCCCGGTTAGGGGTTGCCACAGCGGAACTCCGGTCCGCTAATGATTGGCAGTAGATTTTTACGTGCCGAGTTGCTGGCCTTGACGCACAACCTTCAACGAAGGTATGCCCATTCACGCATGTTAGGAGTACGGATTAAAAATTATTCTAGCCTGGCAGCTAAGGATATGTGGGAAGAGACTAACCAAAAAATAATACAAAAACTGAGAAAATGGCAGCTTTGTTATATGGATATAGATAGTAAGATGCAAGCAGTTAAAATGTTTTTAGTCCCTTTAGTCTTATACACAGGTCAGGCATAGATAGGCAATTAATAAAGAGCAGAATGATTAATTGGGAGGGAAAGACAGCAAGAGTCAAGTGGGATAAACTGATTCTTACAGTAGAACAAGCCAGATTGGGATTATCCAATTTGAAGGGGTATTTCAGAGCTACAAGAAAACTAGAATTCAAAGTGGAAAGGGATGATGATGAAACACGGGGGAAGCTCAAGAAACAAGGAGAGACTTGGATTTTGGATGCAGGTCTTTAAGGGGAATAACAATAATTATGCAGAATATTATATCCATAAAGTAGCAGAAAGTATTCTAAGAACTAAGCCAACATGGGAATGGAGAAAGGAGAGTCTGCCAACAGAGACAACTGCAATTAGGGATACAGACAATAGTCAAGTGGGAGCCAGAATTTATTGGAGAAAACTGGCAAAGGAACCAAGGTATAGGGAGTGAATAACTAGAGAGGGTAAGATGACAGAATGAGAAGACACCGATAATTTATTTGGACTGCAGGTTAGAGATTGCCTTCTCTAGCAGGGATTCATATCAGAGTATAGGCAAACAGAAAGAAATAGGGGGGGGTCTTAAATGAAAGACCAGCACTGGTATAGTTTCTAACAAAATCTACAACAGAAACTGCCATTAAAAAAAGAAACCATTACTAAAACATATAAAATATTGCATGATAACTATAAGAATCAATTAGAGGAGGTTAGAAAGGATTAGAAGAGAGACTGGATAAGCAACTCGCAAAGAAACAATGGCAGGATATATGTACGTCTCCAAAATATGCGCAAAATCTAGAATATTTAGGATTTTTGCCTGAAAATGTTTGCATATTTTTATACCCCATGTAAACTCCAGAGAATATTTCCTCAGGCAGACAGTAAGTGTTGGAGGTGTGAAGGGGAAGAAAGAGGTAACTGGGAACATATTTTCTGGGAGTGGGGCGAGTTGGCGGACTTCAAGAATTCCTTGTGGGATGCACCGTCAGAGAAGCTTTGTGGGCAGATTGGTCTGACGAGGGAGATGATTTTTCTGAGCTATGATACAGAATCGGAATTGCCTAGACACGGTAAGGCCTTGATGTGTCTAATAATGGTGGCTGCCAAAAAAGCAATTACTAGAAAATCAAAATCTAAACCAACTATACTGGAAGTAGTGAATATAGTAACAGAGATAAAACAACTGGAATTAAGATCCTTAGAAAAGGGCAAGAACAAATTACATAGGAAAAAATGGAAAATGTGGGTACAGTACATACAAGGCAGGAACAAGACATAAAAGGAGGCAGGACTTAAATGAACTATGTAATGTCTGAGTGAGCAAGATTGGGTAGATTACAAGTGATGTATAATGTTTGCAACTGGGAGTGTTTCAGTATGGTTTATGGTGTAAAATTCTGCAACTAGGACCGTGTCTGTGTGGTTTCTTTTCACTTATATAAATGCATGATTGAATATGCAGTAAGTGATGGTTTAATAAAGATGTTTATTGTTTAAAAAAGGGCAGGAATTTAATAACTTATGTAAGTATAATGTTTGTGTTAATATAGTTTGATTACTTTTATATGAATGCAAATTTGCCTGTGTCACAAGTGATAATGCAATAAAGATGTTTGTAAAAAAAAGTTGCCCATATCCACCAACTGGCTACAGAAAAGTTAGGAAATTGCATATCCATGCTGTTCAGTCATTTGACTGGTCAGCTACAAGGGGGTGGTTTATTGGGATTAGAAGGCTATTAATGGTGTGTGCTTTGTTGGTACAGATTATACATAATACTAAATTCTACTAACTTTAAATGTTTATGCAATACTGAATTCTACTAAATCAATAGGTATTGCCATTTGACCCCCAATTAGCTGCTTTAAGCTAGTCAGCATGCAAGGTATTTTTGCTCTAATTTACTGCTTTACAAGGTACAGTTTTATGGACCATTCTATAGAGAACATTTGCTTTCTTGGAGTTTGCTACTGTACAGTTCAGTTGCACTGACGCACAAATCTTGGGAGCAGAAAAACAAAATACTGCCAACTACTACAATTCTGCTACAGTTTAAGGCACCAGCTTATGCAGACATTTACCAGTAACATTGTTATGAAGAAATGCAGTAATAAATAAATAAATAAGGCTCATATCTGGCAGTAGAGTTCATAGTTCTGCCAGAACTGTGAAAGAAACTGCAAGACTAAGATACAATAGGGTTTAAACCACAAATAATTAGCTTGCTCAAATAATTCTACTTGTGGAGATACAAGTGTAGCATAATGTAGAAACACAACCACAACTAAGCTACAAGTCTAAGGTCCTAGAACAAATTAAAAAATGCAAACAGATAACTGTTTTGGCTAAAACATGGGGAAAAAAAGCAGAAAAGTACAAAGAAGCATCACCACACATGTCAGTGCAGCTTAAACAATTATGCAGAATTTAAATACGTTTTTCCCTTTCCTTTTTAATGAAAGGTTTCTTACTTACATTGTGGGCTTTCCACGTCTCTCCAAGTCTTGCATAAAAGACCAGAGGGGTGGCTCTGTGCTAGATATAGCAGGCTAGCTAGAGAGGTATCCAATCAAATAAATGCAATATTGGAACTCTTTCACAAACTTTAGTTTAATGTCTCATTGTGGGATGGGGTAGACTCAAAGCAATGAAGCACAAATTATGGAGGAGGAAAAAAAAAGTACAATTGTCTAAAATCTTACCATAACACTAGATGTCTTCCTCTTCACTGTTGCAGTATTCTTCATTAAAGGGATCCCCTGCCATGAGCAGCCTGATGTCTAGCCAGTATACCAAAGCCTTACATTATTATAGGGACAACATACTTCACATGTATGCTTCCCACGCATGGCAAATGGCATAAAGGTGATGTACATATGTCCAGAGCTCAGAACTGAATAGTCCCATGAGGAATAACAGTCTAAGGAAAAATAGGAACATGTTCATCCAGAAAAGAGAAAGGGAGAAGAGAAAAGAGGGAGGGAGGAAGTGAATACTGCATCAGTGAAGACAACGGCATTTACTGTTATAAGATTTTCACAGCTATACTGTGTCCTTCCATATCACTGTTGCAGTATTCTTCACTAAATGGACAGTACAAAAGCTCAAAGAGGAAAGCTGGGAGGAGGAAGGCCCATAAGAATCCTCCAGAAAACCATACAGGACCGTTCTGGCAAAGCCACCACTTGCTCTGGAAATAATATCCAATCTGTAATGCTAGAGAAAGTATGGAGAGAGGACCAAGTAGCAGCCACATGGATGGAAATGGTATCCAACCCCTTGAAAAAAGCACCAGCAGAAGCCATAGCCCTGGTAGAATGAGCCTTTCATAGAGGCTGAAAGGCTTTTTCTTTGAAAAGAATAACAAAAGGAAATGGCCTTAGAAATCCAAGAGGAAATGGTCTGTTTATTAAAAGCCAAACCAAGAGATCTAAGATGAAAAGAAATAAAAGGTTGCTCAGACTTGCGAATGGCCTTAGCCTTATCCAAATAATACCTAAGCTGCCTATGTAAATTCAAGGGGTGAAGGACCTTCTCACAGGCAGACCACACAGAAGGGAAGAAAGGAGGCAAATGAATTGATTGTTTAACAGACAACTCACTAACCACCTTGGGCATAAAAGGATTAGTAAGCACAGACATGCTAACTCCATGAAATACCAAGGGGGGGGGGGGGGGTTGGGGCAGCCATAACGGCCTGAAGCTCAGATACTCATCTAGCTGAAGTAATGGTCAAAAGGAGGACAGTCTTCTAAGAACACTGTTGCAAGGAAGCTGAAGCTGCAGGTTCAAAAGGAGCCCGAGTTAATTTCTCAAGAACAAAATTAAGGTCCCAGGAAGGAATAGGCTTCCTGGGAGGCCTAATATGAAGGATGCCTTTTAGAAACTGTTTTACCACAAACCTAGAGGCCAAAGGAGGAGTCAAAGGCAGACAATCAGAAATAGCTGAACAGTGAGGTTTAACAGAAGAGTAAGCCTATCCAGCAGGGAGCAATTCATACAAGTAAGAAAGGACCAGAGGAACCTCCATAGAAAATGGATCCTGGTTACCAACAAGGCACCAGACAGAAAATCTCTTCCATTCGGACAAAACATTTCCTGGTAGTGGGTTTCCTGGCCTCTTGCAGAACCCGGAGCACATACTCAGGAAAAAATAGATGATAAAAAGGGATCGAAGCCCCATCACACACAGTGTCAATTGAAGAGTGGACAAGTGAAGATGGTTGAGATCTCTTGTCTTCTGCAAGTAGGTCCACCTTGTGAGGTAACTTGTGGTGAATGCCCTTGGCTAGGTGCAGAAGAGGGAACCAATGCTGTCTGAGCGAATAGTGAGTCACCAAGATTTTGGTAGAGTCCTGTTCAATCTTGAACAGGACCCTCTGTATGAGAGGAAGGGGAGGGAAGGCATAAAGAAACATCCCCTTCCAAGAGAAAGAGAGGGCATCCACTTTGAACTCTGGTACAAAAGACAGGAAGTTGCCTGTTCAGAGGGGAAGCAAAAATATCTACCTGAGGAGTACCCACTGATGGACAATGTCCAGAAACGCATCTCTGTGCAGCATCCACTCGTTAGCCTGTGTTAAGGAACTTGCTCAGAGTCTGCCACTATGTTCTGCTCTAAGGGAATACAAACTGTCTGAAGAGTGAGCTGATAACTGGACAGCTATATCCCAAACCTGAAGAGCTAGTCTTTAAAGGAGGTAAGACAGAGTCCCTCCACTTGCTGATATACCACATTACTGTGGTACTGTCTGTAAAGACCTTCAGAGGACATGGAAGAAACATTGAATGGAAGGTCTGAAGAGGAAGAAGTGCTCTCATTTCCTTGAGATTGACATGGTCTGCACTCTGACAAAATGGCCAAAGGCTCTGAACCTTTGGGGCATCGCAAAACAGTTCCTGAGAGTGAAGTGGTGGCTGAAAAGGAAGCCCTGGGTTGACAGACAGCTGGTAGATCCACCACCGAAGCTCTGGCTTGAAGGCATGGAAGAAGAGGAACTAGAAAATTCAGAGGATAAGAATGTTGAAGCCAAACTGACTTCAAAAAACACTAAAGCTTCCTCATATGGAGTCTGGCTAGAGGAAGCATAGGGATATAGTGCAGGCTCTGATGCTCCCTGGCCAAGAGTGAGACCAGAGGGAGAAGACGCTGAAAATTACTAATTAGAGATGGAGCCTTGGGAGGCAGCAGGGATGCCAGCATAGGGATGGTCTGGAGCCTGCAGCCTAGGAAAACATGATCCTGTGAAGGAGTGAGAAAGGACATTTGGGGATTCACAGCAGATCTCAGACTTTGCAGGAGGCAAATAGTATAATGAAGATGCTGGAGCAGGGTCTCCGGAGAGGGAGCCTGAATGAGCAGGTCCGTCCAGGAAGGGGAAAAATCTGAATCCCCCTCATCCTGCAAAAGGCAAACACAGAAGAGAGGCATTTGGTGAAGACCCATGGGGCAGTAGAGAGGCCAAAGGGCAAACCAAAGAACTGAAAATGCAAGAAAGAAACAGAGAAATGCAAAAACTGCTTGAAAAAAGGATGAGCAGGGATGTGAAGATAGGCAACCTTGATATCCAGACAGACTAGGAAAGCCTGAGGAAGAAGAACAGGAAATAGGGTCTGGAGAGAGAGAACAATCAAAAGGTGGTGAGCTGTGAAAGATCCAGGATGGGTCTCCAGGTTCCTCTTTCCTGGGGACCAAAACATCCTTAAATAGAACCCTTTCCCCCTTCGAGGAGCAGATAGTGCTTGGATAGTGAACTGAGATAAGAGACTCTGGAGCACATCTTGAAAAAAGGGCAGCTGTTCCCAAAGAGGTTGAGGAAAGCCTAGAAAAGGAAGAAGGGATTTCCACACCATAAATACTTCTGATGAATGATAAACAGAACTCATGAATCCTGAGAGATCCTTAGCCAGTTTTGAAGGAACAGGGAAAGATGAAGAGACAAAAGAACCTGACTTAGAAGGGAGGGAAAAATAGCCAGACAGAACCTGGCTTGTCTGGAAAAGGAGGCTTCTGAGTAGTAGGGGTCTGAGTAGACTTAGCAGGAGGAGCCCTACTAGAACCCTTCTTACCCTTGGAAGGAGGGCGAGACTGTCTATGTACAAAGGGAGTTTTGGAAGGATAATTACTCCGAAATTTAAGAACAGGGAAACAAAAATGTGTTTCAATTCCTGCATGGCCTTACCCTTCTCTTGAAGAGACTTAAAACGTTCAGCAGCTGCAAAACCAAAGAGATTTTTATTGTCAAGAGAAACATCCATCAATTTAGCCTTACTATCATCAGGCAAGGGCTGAAGGCAAAGCCAGGAAGAGCAACTCTAGAAGAAGCATCAGCTGCATCATACCCGCACTTAATGGAATGGTGGGCCACCTAAGAAGAAGACCCCAACAAAGAAAATCTGGAAGATATGAAATCACCTGAAAAACCTGAGAAAGAAGGGCTAAAACACACCTGGTCATATGGGTCTGGTAATTCATAACCTGAAAAGCCAGAGTAGTGGCAATGTACAGCTTTTTGTCCAGTCTCTCCATGGCCCTGCTGTCCTTGTCAGAAGGAAGCAGTTTAGTAGAGGGCAAAAGCTTGAAAGGCTTATCAGAAGAAACAGAAATAAGAGAGGGGTTAGCGAGGGACACCTGTAAAGAAATTTACAATCATCAGGCACCTTATAAAACCTATCAGGCTTCTTAGGAGCAGTGGGTTGGGAATCAACGAGTCTGAGAAGCTGCAGAAAAAGTGCTCAACAAGGCACCAAGAAGAGGAGGAATAGCAGAGACAGTACAGTTGTGTACACTTACCATAACTGTAGATGCTCGAGTTTATTCACTATTGCAGTCATTACATTTGGGTTATCTGCCTGCAGGTAGCCCTCAGTTGGCCTGAATACCAGTGTCTTAGTATTTTTGCTTTGGATGCGATCGCTTCTTCCATGACGTCAGGTTGTCAGGGGTATAAAAACAGGCAGCCAACACCATTACATCAGTTTTTCTTGCCCCAAATGTCAGGAACCCCCAAATAGGGAGCTAGTATATGGTGTGGAAACCACCACCAGTAAAACGTAAATACCAATATCATTAGGAATAGCCACAGAGAGGAGAGATAAAAAGATAGAGAAAACCAGGGGGGGGGGGGGCTGGCGGGAGGGAAACCAGGACTGCAACAGTGAATACACTCGAACATCTACATTTAGTAGATTTACTACATGGCAACTGTACACAACTGTACTATGTTTTTTGTGTTTCACTGTTGCAGTCATCACACTTGGGTTGATTCCCAAAGCTGAGGAAAGGTGGAAGGAGTCCAGAAGAGTTAGGGCTGGCTAGTAGGCCCTGCAAGACTGCTATAGCAAATCCTGCCCTGGATTTGGAAAAGATAGGCAAGTGGTAATGCTTGGTGAAGGTGTGTACAGAACTCGAGGTTGCAGCTTCCAGAACGTTCCTGGTAAGGACTCCCCTGAGAAAGGCTGTAGAGGTAGAAGTAGCCCTAGTGGAATGTAATCTGACTCCCTGAGGGGTTGGTTTTCCATGGTGCTTTTAGCAGAAAAGAATGCAGTGTGCTATCCATTTGGAAATGCTTCATTTAGAAATGGCCTTGCCCTATGCCCCTGTTGCAAAGCTGACTAGCAGCTGGTCAGATTTTCTGAAAGGCTTAGTCCTATCAAGGTAGAACCTGAGCTGTCTGTGCACATCCAAAGAGTGCAGGATCCTTTCCCCTTTATTCTGAGGGTTAGGGAAAAAGGTTGGCAAATGGATGGATTGGTTTAGGGCCCCATTGAACACCACCTTAGGCATAAAGGATGGGTTAGTCTTGAGGGAAACCCTGTCAGCATGGAAGATAAAGGGTTCCACAGCCATCAGTGCTTGTAGCTCAGACACTCTTCTAGCCGAAGTGATGTCTAGAAGCAAGGCTGTTTTCCAAGACAGGAATTTTAACTCTGCTAAAGCAGCAGGTTCAAAAGGGGGAAGTATGAGCTTTTCCAGTACAAAGTTAAGGTACCAAGCAGGGGTGGGTGCTCTCCTTGGAGGCCTTAAGTTGTTGGCCCCTCTCAGGAATTGTTTGATGAGAAGGTGAAAAAATAGAGGTGGCTCAATATTGTAATGAGCTGAAATGGCAGAGGCATGAATCTTAACGGAGGAGAAGGATAAACCTCTCTGTAGTACCTCTGCTAGGTAATACAGGATTAGAGGTAAGGAGGGCACTGCTGTGTCCTTTCCTTTACAGTGGATCCAAGAACAATATCTTTTCCACTTTTCCACATAGGATTTCCTAGTTCTAAGCCTTCTGGCTTCAAGAATGATGCCCAGCTCCTATTTACTTAGGTTTGCTGGTGGAGTATTCAAGGAATAAGCCAGGCTGCAAGATTTAGGGTTTGCAATTGTGGATGCAAAATCTGTCCCTCCTGCTGTGACAACAGGGTAGGGGTCTGGTGTAGGTGCCAGGGTGGCACCGTTGTCAGGTTGCGCAGGAGTGGGTACCAGTGCTGGCGTGGCCAGTCTGAGGCAATCAGAACTGTCCTTGGCCTCTCTTCTTTTATCTTGAGTAGTACATATGAGAGAGGGGGAAAGGCATAGATTGACAGGTTTTCCCATTGAAAGGATGGGGCATCCACCTTCCAGGCCCTGCTGTGAGGGTTCCTGGTGCAGAATTTGCTTAACTGGTGGTTGGGGGGGGGGCAAAGAGCTCCACCTCTGGGGTCCCCCACCTCTGGATCAGAAGGTTGAAGGTGCTGGGCTCCAATTTCGACTCCTGTGGGTCTAGGAGATTTCTGCTTAAGTCGTCTGCCAGTGAATTTTGTTTGCCTGGCAGGAAGTCAGCTTGTAGATGGACTTGGTTGTCCACAGCTGTGCTCCACAGAGTCATGGCTAACCTGCAGAGTGGGTAAGAATGGGTTCTCCCCTGCTTGTTTATGTACCACATAACTGTGGTGTTGTCTGTTTTTATCAGCAGTTGTCCTGGAAGGATTAGGCATCTGAAAGCTGTCAGAGCATTCTGTACAGCTAGCATCTCCTTTTGGTTGGTGTGCAGGAGAATTTGGCTTGGGCTCCAGTGGCCCTGAATCCATTTGCCAGCCATGTGGGCCCCCCATGCATAGTCTGATGCTTCTGTGGTCAGGGTTTGAGTGGCGTGGGGTAGATTAAAATGCAGTCCCTTGTTGTGGTTGCATGCTTCTGCCCACTAAAGTAACTCTGCCCTCAGACAAAGTATGATAGGAATGACTGTTTCCTGGTCCTGAGAATGTTGGCACCAAAGACTTTTTAAGTACCACTGAAGTTTCCTCATATGCAGTCTTGCATATGGAATTAGCAGAATATATGAGGCCATGAACCCTAGGGCTTGCAGTATTTTTCTTGCAGTTAGCTGGGTTCTGGTGGCCATTTGCTTGAAGTAGTCTGTCAGACAGACCTGTTTTTCTGATGTGAGAAATGCCATCTGGGAAGTTGTGTCCAAGCTTGCTCCCAGGAATACAATCTTTTGACTGGACACCAGTTGTGATTTCTTTTCGTTGATGGTGTACCCCAATGAAGTGAGAAGGCTTTTTACAAATGCCAGGTGTTGAAGCAGCAATATCATGGCTGTCCGCCTGAATCAAGCAGTCGTCCAAGTACAGGTAAATTTGGATATTTCCCTGCCTTTAGTATGCAATGGCTGGAGCTAGGCATTTTGTGAATACCCTGGGCGCAGTAGACAAGCCAAAGGGAAGTCAAGAGAACTGATAATACATAGATCCTGCCCTGAAACATAGCTATTTCCTGCATGATTCCCTGATGGGGATGTGCAAATACGCTTCTTTTAAGTCTAGGGTGACTAAACAGGCATCCTTGGCTAGTATAGGGAGAAGCTGTTGCAGGGTAAGCATCTTGAATTTTGGGACCACCAGGAAGGTGTTGAGAATTGAAAGATCCAGGATTGGGCACCAAGAGCCCTCTTTCCTGGGTACCAGGAATAGTCTGGAGTAGAAACCTGACCCCTTTGTTCTACTGGAACTGGCTGAATAGCTTATTTCCATTCACTGCCAACCCCAAGCGGGTTTCCAGACCTTCCTTCAAACCAGTGGGCAGAGGCTCAAACCCAAGCTCTTTCTCTGCTCAACATTTATTTATTTATTGCCCATCACAGGGGATCCCTTTAGTGAGTAATACTGCAACAGTGGTATGGAAGGACATCAATACTCTCACTGCTGTAATTCTACTATAGTTTAAGGCACTAAAATATGCCAATATGTAGTTATTTATTATTACATTTTTTTTTTTCAAAAACTGGTAAATAAGACTCATATCTGGCACTAATGCACAGTTCTGCCACAACTGTAAAATGAAACTACAAGACTAAGGCCCAGCAGGGTTTAAAATGCAAACAGCTAACTTTTACAAGTAATTCTACTTCTTGGGATAGAAGTGCAGTATAATGTAGAAATACAATCCTCGCACAACTGCAATGCAAGCTACAAGACTACAGTATGAAACAACCTAAAAAAATGCAAATAGATAACTTACTTTGGTTAAAGTATGAAAAAAAAGCAGAAAAGTACAAACAAATATCACCACACGTCACTATAAGTGCAACTTAAATACTTAAGGAGAACTGCAATAAATATTGTTTTCTCTTTCCTTTTTAATGAAAAACGTGATTACTCATAGTTCAGGGATTTCCACACCTCTGCAAGTCTAAGAAGCACGAGGTAGAGTCCTCCAAAACAAAAAAAGTACTGGAACAAAACACACACATGCTTAGTGGAATGGTTGTCTTACATATATTCCAGACCATTAAACAATGGCTGTAGATTGTGATACCACCACATTTTTACTTGGGAAAGTAAAGGAAAGTGAAAGAAGAAAGAAACAAAAAAGGCTGAACAGAAAAAAGTTACTGTAGCAGGAACTAAAATCTACTAATTTATCACAACACAGACCAGGCATGAAAAAGGTAATTAAAACCAAAGGGTGCACCCCTGTCAAGAGATCATAATCTGAAATGTTGAGGAGTAAAAGCTTAAAAAGCCATGTGTCTTTCATACAGTCTCCACCTACCCTGATGCCAGCCTTGTTGCAGTAGACCCTGGTAATAGCTAACCACGTTGGCAGGTCCAGTACGTTCTGCAGCACCTCTTCATCAAGCTCCAGGTTGGTAAGCTGCCCCTCCCCCTTCAGAGTACTCAAGTTGATCTTGTCTGGGGAAAGGTTCTTTGCAAACCTGGTAAGGGATTAAAAGCATAAGGCACTGTGAATTAAAGAATGTGCAACTTGAAGTTTAAAAACAAGTCCACTAACAGCAATATAACACATCACCAGCTAACTATAATGACTTACTTATAACTGTAGCTCTACTACAAAATACACTGGCTAAAGTAATGCTCCAGATGCAAACACAATAGTCTTTCTCAAGACTCTGGCACAATTTTCACCAGCAACCCCCCAAAATTAGCCAACATTTTTGCAGTTAACTTTCTGTAGGGCAATAATCAGTCATGTTGTTTGTTCATTCTTTGAGTAAGGTAAACTGTACTAGTCCTTTTTAAGGGAGAACAAGGTGGCATTTATAATGTGTGGGGAAATGCACGGGATGCCCGAGAGTCTTAAGAAACTAGATGGAATGTTGTCAGAGCCTTCAAATGAACTTTTCAATGCATTACTGAGGAATGGGAGCATTAAACTGTTCAAATGAACTTTTCAATGCATTACTGAGGAACGGGAGCATTAAACTGTTCAAATGAACTTTTCAATGCATTACTGAGGAACGGGAGCATTAAACTGTTCAAATGAACTTTTCAATGCATTACTGAGGAACGGGAGCATTAAACTGGACTGTCACACCACAAGAAGAATGGCAACAGCAGCAGCACATGGGATTGTCAACTAATAAGTATCACGGGAATACTCGGGCTGTCTGTTTCAAAAGCAGAGGATAAGTTGAGTTCGGTATCGTCACATCATTTGGTGGTGTTGATGTAGAAAAGGTTTAGATCTCTAGAGCAAGTGTTTGTAATACCACTGGTTCTGTTTACATAAAGTTCAAAGAGTGCTGAGCAGTCGCAACATGACAGGTAAAGTACAGATCAACCCCTCAGGAGTCTGTATGATAATGAGTAGATGGGCAAGGCTTAAAGTCAGAGTATTTAAAAGGTGCAGTGACAAGACATCTTATTGGCAAATAAATGTTAAGATTTTCAAGTTGGATTAGGTGCTAAATGAGGTACATGTCAAAGGGTGTAATATTCAATGACAGGCATAATAAGGGATAAAGTGGGACTACAACATCTGGAAACCATGAAAAGATAGAATAAAGGATAAGTTATATGAGGTAGAGGATCCACAAACAAAAACCCAGTAAACTTACCAAAATCTCTAGAAACAGGCCTTCCAAGATATCCGCAAAATGATCAACAGCTTAATTACAACTCTCCCAGTGTGAAAACAGACACTGAGAAATAACGGCCACTAACTTTGTTGGCTTGGGAAAAAGTTGGTTACGGCTACTAAGAACACTGCCTAAATGCCAGCAAAGAAGAAATTTGAAAAACCTGAAAGAAAATCAACCAGAAAAGGTGAAGAGAAAACACTGGCTGGGAAGAATGCTGCAGCTGTTTAACAAAAAGCAGTTCAAGCTCCAGCTTTGGTCTAATAGATGGCTTCCAGTATTTTAGTGAAAAAATAATATGCTCAGAAGTGATTAAAATAAATGAAACACTGAAGGACTATATCAACTCAAATAATAAATTAATTGAAAAATAGAAGCTTTAACTAGCTATTCAGATGAGCTGGTAAAACTGGAAAAAATCAGAGGTTGAAATGAAGAAAAGGCGGGCTGAATAGGAGACTTTTCAAGAGCAGCCATTTCAAAAAGTGGTAGTGTTAGAGGAAAGAGCACGCACAGAAAACCTGAAATTTTCTGCTGTACCAGAGAAAATGGAAGGAACAAACTCTATTAAATTTTATGAAAGCACAAATAAGCAACTGGAATAGTATTCCACAGCAGGATTTGTTAATTGAAAGGGCACATCTTGTGTACACTCCAAACCTGGCTATCAGAAATAAGCCAAGATCAATATTAGTACAGATGTAATCACACTAGCAGAAAGAACTGATCCTAACAAAACTGTAGCAAATGTTTAAATTATCAATTACAGAATGTTTATGGAATATGATTATTCACTGTACACAAGGCAAAAGAGAAGCAATAAGGGAATGTCGAGACGTAGGTGTGATATTCAAGTTGCTGTATCCAGCTGTCTTCAGAATATTTTTCCTTGAGGATCAAAAATATTTTTGATGCATTACAGGCTAGGGAAAAAATAAAAAAAAGTTTATCCAGCAACAAATGAGCCAGCAAACAGAAGGAGACTCTACTTCTCAATCTTCTGACAAAGTTCGCATATAGATTTTTACTAGTGAAACCTTTTCCAATGTTCCAAATTAAAATGTTTGAAAGACAGAAAAAAAACAAAAAAAAAACAAAAGTTGACTAGAAGAATCAGGAATGCCCTAGACTTGAATCAGACAGAGTCTGGTGATGGGACATGGAGATAAGGAAGACAAACAGCCACAATGTACTTAGTGGATGTAAGGGAGACCATAAAACATCAATCATAACTGTGAAATATGCCTTTGCAAGAAGTGGACAGCCAATCTCTCTTTCTGGCCTTTGAAAGAAGTGGCTGAGGAAAAAAAAAAAAAAGTTATGTACTCACCATAACGTTCCATCTGAGTAGTTCTACTTCATTTGTCTTAAACTTGTGGGATACCAGATCTGTATTCGGATCCGAGCCGGCAACCTTACTAGCATCTGCTCTGAGCTCCAAGCTCCCCCCCTTACCCATAATACACCTCCACTACCTTCCAACCCCCAGATTGAGTTTGCTGAATCTTATACTGATAACCAGACTTGAAAAAATACTTGTGACCTATAACCGCAGCCCATAGGCTGTTCATATACCAAGGTCTGGGGGAAGGAGGGAGGGATGGTTGAAGACAAATGAAGTAGAACTACTCAGATGGAATATTATGGTGAGTACATAACTTCTTTATCTGAAGTAGTTTACTTCATTTGGTCTTCAACCTGTGGAACAGAGTCCCCAGCTAATAAACTCATGGGTGGCCCTCCTTCTGGAAGTCAAATCCAATGTGTAATGAGAAATAAGTGTATGAGATGAGGACCAAGTAGCTGCAGAACAAATATCATCCAAAGAGACTAGACCAAAAGGCAGCAGACGTAGCCATGGATCTAGTGGAATGAGCTCTCACCTGACCCAGAGGAGCCATGCCTCTGTCCTTATACACCTAAAGGATAGGTTCATAGGTAGGTACTAGGCTATCTGCCTGAAGGCATTTATAAGCCCAGCCAAAATGTGTTGACTTTTACCGCCCCCTTAGATTAGTTCCCTGTGTCTCTGTCCAGCAGAGCCACTAAAGTGATCCCCGGGGTAAACTTTGTTTCCCATCCACTCGTCAAGGTTTCTCTTGAAGAGTGTTAGCGAGGAGCTCTGCCTAATGTAGACTGGAATCTTGTTCCAAAGCATGGGAAGTCTTTGGGACAGGAATCTATCCCTCCAGCATGTCCTATATATTGTTGTGGTAAGGTTTAGATCCCTACAGCATGTGGCTCGAGGGGATATTGTTTTCTTTAGGTGGAGCATGTCCATCAATTCTGGGTTGGACATGGCCTTGTATGTCAGGCAGAGATCACCTCTGAGTAGATGCATGAATGCATGAAGAAATCCATCTAGCAACAGTGACCTTGGAGATAGGTTTCCCCAAAAATGGTTTACAGAAGGATACAAACAATTGATCAGATTTACGGAAATTGTTTGTCCTGTGTAAATAGAATCGTTACTGTCTATGAACAGCAGGTGGAATTTGTATTCCATCTTGTTAGCAAAATTAGGAAAGAAAATGGGTAAATTGATAGTCTGATTGATATTAACTGGTGATGCCACCTTAGGAAAAAAGGATGGATTGGTCCGAAGGGAAACCCTATCTTTGTGAAAAATCATACAAGGAACTTTGCTGGATAAGGCCTACAGTTCTGAAACCCTTTTGGCAGAGGTAATAGCCACCAGAAATGCTGTTTTCCAAGATAAACATTTTAGATCTGTGGTTACAGCAGGTTCAAAAGGCGGAGCGACCAGAGCTTGAAGACCCACAGTAAGGTCCCATGGGGGAACAGGATCCTTGAGCAGGGGGTGTAACAGAAAAGTGCCTTTAATAAAGGCTTTACCTAGCCTGGACGAGGCTAGAGAGGCAGAAATCTCACCCACATGAAAATGAGAAATGGCAGCCAACTAAACCTTGACAGTGGAAGAACTAGCTCCATGTTGAAAAATAATCAGCTAGAAAATCTAGAATGGTGGAAATAGGAGCCGTGAAGGGGTCTAAACTCCTCTGAGAGGCCCAAAGGGAAAAACGTTTCCATTTGCTGCGATAAACCTTCCTGGTAGAGGACTTATGAGCAGCCACCAAAACAGACCCAACGGAGTTCTAGCAATCACGGGAACTGGAGCAGCCAAGCTGAGAGCTTCAAACTGTCCAGATTCAGATGAGGAACCCCTGAAGGGTGTGAAATCAGATCCTGAATGGGATCCAAGATCCAAGGTGAAGCCAGAAGGTGAGACCAAAGGGGAAACCATACCTGGTGAGGCCAAAACAGGGCAATGAGGATCACCTTGCTCCCCAGTCAACTAGCTTTCTGTAGAAACCTCAGAATGAGAGGTACTGGAGAGTAAGCATATAGAAGACCGGGAGGCCAAGCATGGACTAGAGCATCTCTGGGGTACTCCCCCGGCAGGGGGTTCAGAGTGAAAACTTGCTGCACTTCGCATTGGAAGGAGATGCGAAGAGATTGCAGCAAGGCTGACCCCCACTTGCGGAAGATCTGTTCCGCTACTGAAAGATTCAGAGACCACTCATAAGGCATTAGAATAGTCTGACAACCTGTCCGCTAGGATGTTGGACCGTCCTAGAATGTGCGTTGTGATGAGAAAATGACCGGTGGAAATCGTCCATTCCCACACTTTCATGGCCTTGTGACAAAGGGGGTAAGATCTGGTTCCTCCATGTTTGTTGACATACCAGACCACTTACATGTTGTCAGAATTACAATAGTTCCCAGAGGAAGAAAGGCATGAAGGGCCTGCAACGCTAAAAGGAATGCACTCATCTCTAGAACATTTATGTGCAAGCTGGTCTCTACAGGGGACCACAGGCCGTGGATTGTCCTGCCCGAACAATGCACCCCCACCCGAGTTAGGAGGTGTCTGTGGTCACTGTGGCTTGGGCCAGGGCTAGAACAAAGAGTCCCCCCCCAAAATGCCCGGAGAACACATCCACTATATGAGGGATGACAGACAGACTCGACTGAGTTGTATTGGACATGACAATGGAAGTTCCAACAGGGACCACTGTACAGCTAGAGTCCACTGCAGAATTCTCCTATGTAACCGGGCACATGTAAGAAGCATTATGGTCACTGCCATTGAACCTAAGGCCCTCAACACTGATTCTGCCATTGGAAGATGAGAATGGTAGATCAGACAGACATCCATCCTCAGGTTTTGTACTCTCCCCGAGGTCAGGAAAATTTTGCACTGTAAAGTATCTATCCTTGCACCAATGTAATCTATCACCTGTACAGGATCTAGGAGTGATATGGATGCATTGATTGTGATCCCCAAATGCAGGGCAAGGATCAAGAAATAATCCCTGGTTTGGGAGAGTGGACGCCTGGTGGGAGCAGTGATGAACCAATCGTCCAGGTACAGATAGACCTGAATCCCCTGAAGCCTCAGGTGAGCCGCTACCACTGCCATCACTTTGTTGAACACCCTGGGGGCTGTGGCGAGACCAAAAGGGTAGGGCTCAAAATTGGTAGTGATTAACTCCTAGTTGGAAGCGGAGGAACCTCCTGGAGCTTCTGTGCATTTTTATGTGATAGTAAGCATCCTGGAGGTCTAACGAGTACATCCAGTCACTCTCTTGCAGGTACGGCATGGTGGACTGTAGTGTGACTATCCGGAATTTCTCTCTGGCAACTGACAGGTTCAGGGTGGATAGGTCCAGAATGGCCCTTGAGTCCCTCATTTTCTTTGGCACCAAAAAGAACCTGGAGTAGAAGCCTGATCCGGATTGATCTGGGGGGATGGTTTTGATGGCTCATTTTTCTAGCAGCTTGGAAGTCTCCTGTGCTGCTGTCTCCCTTTGCGTGGGTGGTACATCCGGGAGGTGTTTGGGAGATTTGGGGGGACCCGCAAAGGGGATGGAATATGCTCTGGATATGATCTGAAGCACCCAGTGGTCTGATGTTATGGACTCCCACTCCGCCAGGTGCAAGGACAATCGTCCCCCTACTGCCTCCAGAGTAGAGCAGTCGGGCCACTCCTCAGGGCTGCTGTCCAGGTCTGTCTGAGAAAGGTTCTTGAGACCCCAAATTCCTTGGACCCCCTCTACCTCTGGGCCGGCATCCATTCTGCCCCCCTCTGCCTCTGGGGGAAGAAGAGCCCCAGGTGTCTCGGGAATACTGTGACTTCTGGAACCACATCTTCTTTTGCCCTCTCTGGTTCCGGGAAAAGGACCTTTAAGGGTTCGAGAAGTGGATCCCAATGGCAGACAGCATCTTCCAGTCCTTCTCACCCTGGACTAACGTCTCTTTGGCAGTCTTACCAAAAAGGGTATAGCCATCAAAAGGGGCACTGGCAAAGGACGCCTTGAAAGATTCCGAAAATTGACATAATCTGAGCCAGGCATTGTGCCTCATGGACATGCCGGACCCAGCTGCCCTAGCCGCTCCTTCAGTAGCAAGTGAAAGGAGTCGCATGGATGTGTTAGAGACTGCTTTCAAAGTGGCCATCCTCATGGAGAACGAGTCCCTGTCCTCCTGCGACATGGACTTAGGGGGAGACTCCACTAGCTCCTTTACCAGGTCGCGTTGGAGTCTTGTGACACGGGCCAGGTAGTTCAGTGCCCTAATAGAAAAGGTAGCTGTAGCATAAACCTGCTTCCCCAGGCGGTCCATCATCTGCGACTCTCGGTCAGGAGGACGAATCAAGAAACTCTCCTGGGCTAGTTCCTTCTTTGCGGCTGCTGCTACCCCCATAGCGTCTACTGGGGAGCCCTTGTTTCATGCCGGCCTATCTGAAGGTGGACTCAAAATCTTATCAGGCCTTTTGGGAATTGGTTCCACGGTGTCCGGCTCCTTCCATGCCTGCAAAGTGACCAGGTCCACCAAAGGATCTGCAGGAGGGGACACCCAGGAAGTAGATAGGTCCATGCCGAAAGCTTCCAGGAACACGGACTCATCAGAAGAAGGTTTGGGGCAGACCAACCTCCCCATTGGTGAAGAACTTCCATGATGTCTCCAAAGGAGACATCCTTGGGAGGTGACCTGGGGGAAACCTTCCCCATCATCCAAGTCGGTATCCTCAGTGAAGGACTCGGGGGAATCCAAGTACCTCCTCTTGCATGTATGCTTGCAAGGCACTTCTTCGGTGGGGCTCTCCTGGGGGAACTCGTAAGTCACTTGTTCCTCAGGGGGAACCGTCTGAGGCTCCTTGAGCATGGGCTGTCCCTCTGCTAAAATGATGGGAATCTTAGAGAGATCCAAGGGGGTCTGGGTGGAGTCAGAGGGGACAGCCAAGGGTCTCGATCCAGCAGAGAGAACCCTTTCTACTACATCGAATAAACACAGAGAACGAACCTCCTGTGGAACCAATAAGGAAGTCGGTCTTCCTGGGTTCGATGAGAGAATCGGAGCCAGGCCCGAAGTAGACGTAGCTCTGAGGGAGGGAACTTGGCCCAACAAAGACAGAGCTGATGAAAAAAAGTTCTACTCCCTTGGATCTGACACCTAAGCTCCGGCTCCGAGAGCGGCTTGGATCCGAGCGGGTCGGATCTGACATGCTCCAGGCAGCTGTCGGCATTGAGGAAGCAGGCACCATTGGCGCTGACGCCCTGACTAAAGCCATCCTCGGATCCGAATACTCTGAACCTGGTGGATGGCTCGGAGAAGGAGAAATTGGTTGGAAAAAAGGAATCAAGCTCCCCCTCCTGAGGGAGAGGGGGCTGGCAAGACCTCCATCTGGATCAGAGTACGAATGAACCTCCTCATTTTTTCCATGTCGACTTCAGATAAAGAACGGGTGGACCTAGACGAGGCCACAGACTCCGACCTTGCGGGTCGGGGCACAGAGGCCCTAGATGCAGAGCACATCTTCTCTGGCTCTGGAGAAAACCTCAGAGATCAGAGCCAAGGGGAGTCATGGATCCTAATTGTCTTGACCGGTGAAGGGAGGTCCTGATACCTCTTGCGTTTCTCTCTTGGCTTTGACACTCTCTCTCCTTCTCTCTGCCCCTTTTCCGCTCCACTTCCACAGGCTTTGGCATGGGAGGTTGAGCCCCAACCTGAGAGGGAGGAGAAGCCAGGGGAAGAGAAGGAGAGGCGACCACAGCAGCCACTGTGCCTAAAGCCAAAGATGAGACAACTGCCTCAGATGAGGGAAGAAGGCCTTTCAGGGCCAACTTAGCCTTCTTGTCTTTGATGGCTCGCATAAAACCCGCGCATATAGTGCAGTTTGTACTAACATGGGCCACGCCCAAACACATAACACAAAGAGTGTGGCCATCCGCAGGGGATAACTTATGGCCACACTCAGTGCATCTTTTAAACATCGGCTTATCAGCCATAGTATCAGTGGAAAAAACAGAAAAAAGTAGTAGTATTTTTTTTTCTCACTGAAACACACACTCACCACACATAGAACACACTGAGGGGGGAGAGGGGAAGCAAACACACTCACAAACTACTCTAAGACTAAGCTAACAACTCTAAAATTAGAAAACTCGACGCACCAAGCGACGGTAGGAGAAAGGGGAACCTACACTATCACTAACCTAAAGTTAGAAGGAAAAAAAAGAGACTTTGTTAGAGTTTTACACCCACTTACAAACTGGAACTCTGGGGATCACGATGCTTCAGCTAGCAGCAGCAAATGAGATCTGGGGGTTGGAAGGTAGTGGAGGTGTATTATGGGTAAGGAAAGGAGCTTGGAGCTCGGAGGAGATACTAATAAGGTTGCTGGCTCGGATTCTATATGGATCCAGTATCTCACAGGTTGAAGACCAAATAAAGTAAACTATTTTAGATCTTGAGTTTTGTTGACTTTGTAAAAAGTACAGTTTTGTACCTACCATAAATGTAGATGTTCGAGTGCTAATACAGCTGCAGTAATCACATATGGGTTCTCTGCCGTCAGGCGGTCCCTCGGTCGGCCGAATTCCAAAGTCTAGGTCCGGCGTCGGTTGTTGTCGCTTTCTTTCCTGACGTCAGTGCGACAGGGGTATACAAGACACAGCCGACGCCATATTCTTCAGTCTTTTCTTGCCCCAGATGTCAGGTGCCCCCAGAAGGAAGGCAATACATAAAATTATATATAAAAATATATTCAAGCAATGCAATGTAATAAAAAAACAGTAGTTGCAAGCAAATACACCATAGGAGGATAACCCAAATTAGGTTGTATGAGGAGGTGTTAGCCACTAGTCCTTCACCAAGAGGGGAAGGAGGGAGGGAAACCTGTACTGCAGCTGTATTAGCACTCGAACATCTACATTTATGGTAGGTACAAAACTGTACTATGTTCATCGTGCATACAGCTGCAGTAATCATATATGGGTAGAATCCCAAAGCTACGCACAGGGTGGTAGGCACTAGGTGGAACTGGGATGAGCCAGAATGCCCTGCAAAACAGCAGTGGCAAAGCCTGCTCTAGTTTTGGAATATAAAGGCAGGTGGTAGTGCTTTGTGAAGGTATGCACAGAACTCCAAGTGGCTGCCTCCAAAATATATTTGGTAGGAACTCCTCTGAGGAAGGCTGTAGAGATAGCTGTGGCCCTGGTGGAGTGGGATCTGATGCCTGTAGGCACAGATTTCCCATGATAGGAGTAACAAAATCGTATGCAGTGGCCTATCCATTTTGAAATAGTCTGTTTGGTAACAGGCTTCCCTTGAGCTCCTACAGCATAGGACACAAAGAGTTATTCTGATTTCCTGAAAGGCTTTGTTCTGTCCAAATAATAACGTAGCTGTCTATGGATGTCTAAGGAATGTAGCAGCCTTTCCCCTTTGTTTTGAGGATTGGGGTAAAAGGTAGGTAAGTGTATGGCTTGATTCAAAGCTACCCTGGATACCACTTTAGGCATAAATGACGGATTGGTTCGAAGGGAAACCCTGTCCTGATGGAAGATGAGAAAGGGCTGCACAGCCATGAGGGCTTGTAGCTCCGAAACCCTACGAGCTGAGGTAATGGCCAGAAGGAAAGCTGTTTTCCAGGACAAATATTGGAAATCTGTTGAGGCAGCTGGTTCAAAGGGAGGCAATGTTAATTTTTCTAGAATGTAATTAAGATCTCAGGCTGGCACTGGTTGTTTCCTTGGTGGTCTTATATTCTTAGCCCCTCTGAGGAACTGTTTTAAAAGTGGGTGAGAGAATAACAGTGGATCAGTGTTGAATTCTGCAGAAATGGCTGAGGCATGGATTTTTATGGAGGAAAATGAAAGCCCACTGTTCAGCAGCTCAGCTAGATACTGTAATACCTGAGGCAAATTTAGTTTTCTAGGATCCTGGCCTTTTTTCTCATTCCAGGAGCAAAACCGTTTCCATTTTGCGGAGTAGGCCATTCTAGTAGATGTCCTTCTGGCCTCCAGAATGACGTCCTGCACCTCTTTGGGGAGTAGAATCTGTTGTGGTGTTAAGGAATTTTCCATGCAGCGAGATTGAGTGTTTTCAGCTGACTGTGAAGAGTTTTGTAGCTGTGCTGAGTCAGCAGAAGAGGCATTAGAGGTAGAAGCCAGGGAGGAGTATGTGTTAGGCTCCTCAGGAGTGGGTACCAGTGCTGTCTTGGCAAGTCTGGAGCAATCAGTATCATCTTTGGTCTGTCTGCTCTTGCTTTCAAGAGCACCTTGGGCAGAAGAGGCAGAGGTGGGAAAGCGTACACTGTCCATGCTGTCCAACTGAATGAAAGGGCGTCCACTCTCCAGGCCTTTGGATGGAAGGTCCTTGAACAAAACTTTTCCAATTGATGATTCCTCTGGGAGGCGAAGAGATCTATGTCTGGCCTTCCCCACGCCTGGATTATCTTTGTAAACACCTGAGGATGCAACTTCCATTCGTGCGGATCCGTCACATTTCTGCTTAGACTGTCTGCCAGCATGTTTTCCAAACCTGGCAAGTACTGTGCTTGAAGTTCGATTTGCCATTCCAGAGCCAAGTTCCAAAGTGTCATGGCTAGTCTGCACAGGGGGTATGAATGTGTTCCTCCTTGTTTGTTTATGTACCACATTACTGCGGTGTTGTCTGTTCTTATCAATAATTGTCCTGGATGCAGGAGGTCCTTGAATGCTGTAATTGCATTTATCACTGCTAGCATTTCTTTTTGGTTGATGTGAAGGTGCTTTTCCTTTTGGGACCATTTGCCCTGAATGCACCCGTCTGTCATGTGCGCCCCCCAGGCGTAATCTGAGGCGTCTGTTGTGATGATTTGCTTGAGGCTTGCAGAATGGGAGACCTGTGTTTGTTTGACATGCTTGGGCCCACCATAGAAATTCCTTTTGCAAACATGGAATTATTGGTATTATCGTTTCCAAATTGTGGCTGTGCTGAGACCATAGGTTTTTTAGGTACCACTGAAGTTTTCTCATATGCAACTTTGCACATGGGATTAAAAGAATGCAAGATGCCATGAAGCCCAGAGCCTGCAGGATTTTCCTTGCAGTAAGCCTGGTACAATTTGCTAGTATTTTGAAGTACTGAGTTAGTTGCCCCTGTTTTTCTGGCGTAAGGTAGGCCATCTGAGTGTTTGTGTCCAAGTTGGCACCCAGGAAAGTTATTTTCTGAGATGGTGTTAGCCTGGATTTCACTTTGTTGATTGTGTATCCCAGAGAATTCAGTAACCGTATTGCATAAGCCAGATGTTCCAGAAGTTTGAGCTTGCTGTCCACTTGGATCAGGCAGTCGTCCAAATAAGGGTAAATTTGTATCCCTTGAAGTCTGCAGTAGGCGATTACTGATGCCAGGCATTTCGTGAATACTCTGGGCACAGTAGATAAGCCAAAGGGCAATGCAGAGAATTGATAGTGGATTGAACCTGCAAGAAATCTGAGGTATCTTCTGCAGCTTTGTCTGATTGGGACATGCAGGTATGCCTCCTTGAGGTCCAATGTTACCAGCCAAAACCCCTTGCCC
The DNA here is from genome assembly GCF_019279795.1 of Protopterus annectens. Lineage (NCBI taxonomy): Eukaryota > Metazoa > Chordata > Ceratodontiformes > Protopteridae > Protopterus > Protopterus annectens. The sequence goes on along the minus strand of NC_056739.1, from coordinate 124,994,239 downwards.
ATGGGAAGAAGCTGCTGTAATGTGAGCATCTTGAATTTTGGTACGAGTAGAAATGTATTTAGGATGGATAAGTCCAAAATGGGTCTCCAGTCGGTTCATTTCCTTGGTACCAGAAATAGTCTGGAATAAAAACCTTGACCTTGTTCGCGAGTAGGTACCTCTTGAATAGCTTTTATGTCCATGAGTTTTGAAATTTGTATTTGTGCCTCTGCCCTTTGACTGTGTGGCAGGTTTGGCATGCCTCTCATTTTTGGAAGAGTGTGAAAATGAAATCTGTAGCCTCTGTTTATAATGTCCAGGATCCATTTGTCTGTTGTGATAATATGCCAATTTCTTGTAAATAATGCCAGCTTTCCTCACAAGGGAGCTTGCCAGCTGAGACTTGCTTGGCATGAAAAGGAGGAAGTCATTGGGTTTGTTTTCTGTATTGTTGTGCACTGTCTTCGCCACCTCTTGGTGCTGGAGTTTGCCATTGTCTGCCTCTATATGATCCTTGAGATTGTCCTCTGCCCCTTGTGCGCCTGTATCTACCTCTTTGGGGCTTGTCCATGGCTGGAAAGGACCAGTTTTTAGAAGGCCAACTTCTGCTAAAACGAGGTGGTTGTACCTGTAGAAAAGCCTTGACAGTTTGCATAGATTTAGCTTTTTCTTCCATTTTCCGTAGTATCTCCTCAGCATTAGTACCAAATAGTACATCCTTTTGTAAAGGAGCATCTAGTAGTTTAGCTTTAACATGATCAGGCAAGCTTTGTTCCCTAAGCCAAGCACGTCTACGAATGACTGATCCTGTAACAGCAGCTCTACTTGAGGCCTCTAAGGCATCATAGCCACATTGTAAGGTGTGTTTACCCACTTGTTCTGCACTATGCATCATATCCTGCAATTCCTTCAAATCTGGTTGTTCAGGTTGAGACATTTTATTTCTTAATTGAGATAACAGAAACTGCTGGTATTTAAGCATATGGAACTGACAATTTAAGGCCCTCATGGCTAGGGTGGCCGAGGTGTATACCTTTTTCCCCCACCTTTCTAAGGATCTAGATTCTCTTCGGAAGGTAGTGGATTCTTGGCAGTAGAGGCCTTCATTCCCTTGGGGCCTTGAGACATGGTTTCAGGGTCAGCATTACGGCTTTTGAAAAGAAATTGATGAGAGTTAGGAACTCTGTAGTACCTATCAGGTTTGACTGGGGCAGGAGGCAGGGAATCCGGATTAAGACAAGCCTCCGAGTAAACATCATCAAGTATGTCCAAGACAGGAGGTATAGCCAGTGGTCTGTGTTGAGGTAACAAAAGAAATTCCCTAAGCCTTTTCTTGGAATCAGAAAAGTCTTGGCCTTCCCAATGGAAGTGCTCCCTCAAGGTGTGCAAGGTTTCCCCAAAAGAGAAATCCTCTGGGGGAGATACAGAAGGAATGGACTGTTCTGCATCCGAATCTTCATAAGGGGAGTACGAGTGCTCCTCTACATCAGAATGTTCTGAGAAAATGGAGCCCTGTTCAGAAGAGGGAGAATCTTCCTCCACTCTGGGTCTCTTGTCTGGAGGGGGTTGGGAACCCCTGATAAGGGTAATTAAATCCTCAGCCATTTTAAGCATCTGCTTTTTAGGCATGGGGCCTGGGGATGGGCCCTGAGCAACAGGCCTCTTGGGATGCATGGCTGATTTGGACTTAGTAAAGGCCTTAATGGAAAAGGAAGATGAGGGCCTAAAGACACCCTGGGTGGAAGTGGACCTGTCCACATTAGGAGACTCAACACTCACAGTGGCTTCGGTGGTTGTAGTCTGAGTAAGGGCCGAGGCACCTGCGGTCTCGGGTACAGAAGACACCGCCAAAGAAGTGTCGTCGGTAGTCAGGGACTGCAAAGGCATCTCGCTGAGAACCGGACCACGTGCAGCCGGTTTTGGCGTGGTGTCGGTGGAGACCGCGGACCTCGCGTGTCGGTCCTTGCGTTTTTTGGACAAAATGGTAGTCGGTGTCTCCGAAGATATTTTATAATCAAAGGCTTTGCCAAAATCATGTTGGGCGAACTCCGCCCGATGCTTAATAGTGCGTTTATTGAAAGTAGCACAAAAGCGACAGCCCGAGACGTCGTGGTCTGGGCCTAAACAAGGTATGCAAAGGGAATGGAAATCCTTATGCGGTATTTGCTTCCCACAAGAAATACAATTGTTAATTTTGTCTGACATCGGTCTGAGGCAAGAAAAGTTTCCCCAACGGGGTACTTAGCTTTAAAGAAGACTTCGGTTTCCAATTTTTCGTAAATTCAGGAGCTGGCCGACCGGCACTTGTGAACTGCTTCTGCTTCGGGCACCGCGCGGCAAAAAAGACTGGGGGCACCTGACATCTGGGGCAAGAAAAGACTGAAGAATATGGCGTCGGCTGTGTCTTATATACCCCTGTCGCACTGACGTCAGGAAAGAAAGCTACAACAACTGACGCCGGACCTAGACTTTGGAATTCGGCCGACCGAGGGACCGCCTGACGGCAGAGAACCCATATGTGATTACTGCAGCTGTATGCACGATGAACATCTTGTGGGTGGACTGTAAAGCATATACTCCATGTTATGCCATTAATGTTCAGAATGATAATAAAGGGAAAAAGACATAGTTATAATTAAAACAATTTTTGTTATCTATAAAAAACACTTGATGACAAACTGTGTGTTATAAGACCGTTTTGTATAGCATGCAGTCAGGGGATTATTTTAAATGTGAAGGGTGTCTTTTCAGTGATTATTGCATGGGCTGCTGGGGTGGGTAAGGAGTAAAAGTGCAACAATTATATGTGGAATTAAGACAATAATTTCCATTGTTTTTACAAAAGTGGATGCCTACATTACTGCACGTGTTTTAAGTAATAATTAAGTCTGTATTATTGTTTTTTTTTTGGTAAGCTAATAGGCTTGAAAAATAAGACATTTATGAAAGTTTCTCTCATCAGCAAAGACATAAGCTAGATTTTTCCATTAGCAAATGTTCTCCGTGGGAAACAAGACGTCTACAGCTGAAGCAAATGACTGGAATTCTATACATTCTGTTCTAAGTGAAATTTACAAAGATTCCTTCATGCCTAAAACGATGTTGGTACTTTGTTTTCTCACTGCTGACTACTTTTACATGCAGACTAACTGTCGCTGTAGGTTCAAGCAAATAATCTTGTGAGTTCTGCAAATTCTTTGCCATTAATAATGCAAAATTTAAAAATACAATGGCAAACCAGCTCAGTGAAAAATACATTTTAAAATTATGGGAAATGAATAAGAGACAGGAGCCTTCTCAGTAGCTGTAATACTTCAATGCATTTAACAGAACAATGCACAATTTAGATTTATTTAAAGAAAGCCAATGCACTTTTTTTTTTTCAAACACCTTTATTGAATTATCACTTGTGACATTGGCAAATTTACATTCATTTAAAAGTAATCAAACTATATTAACATAAACATTATACTTCGCACATATGGCTATATATCATATAATCTAAGCAATATTACAACAATTATTCAATCCCTGTCTTTTTAAACAAGAAACATCTTTATTAAACTATCACTTACTACATAGGCAATCATACATTTATATAAATGAAAACAAACTACACTGACGATCCCAGTCACAAGATTTTTACATCATAAACCATACTGACACACCCAGCTGCAAATATTATATATCACTTATAACCTACCTAATCTTTCTCACTTGAACATTATGTAGCTCATTTAAGTCCTGCCACCTTTTACACCTCTTTCCTCACTTGTATGTATTGTTCCAACAACTCCTATTTTCCTATGTAGTTTGCTCGTAACCTTTTCTAAAGATCTCAGTTCCATTTGTTTTAACTCTGTTATTACCCAATGCACTTTTTCTTAGAACTAAAAGTAAATTTTTTTCTGAAAACATATTCACATCTAGGAGGGGACCAAAAATAAGAAAAGAACAGACAGTAAATATAAATGGTAAAACAGACTGTAATATGCTCTTTAGCATGGGTAGCATACATCAGGTAATGCCTGTGGGTGCTGTTGTTGACTGCGGACAACTGTTTCTATCTGGAGGGTTAACTTCATTTGTTGAAAAATGTACATAGTTTTGTCTGTTAATAATGGATGGGTTGTTCTGAAAATGTATATGTTTTTTGTTCAAGGGTTTTCATCACAGCAGAAAGTGTTGAAAAATGTAACAAAGGCTCAAATGAAGATGAGATGAAACAATTGTTTAAATGATAAACCTGTTGAAAATTAGTATATGCATAGCATACAAGTAGGGTTGCCAGATGTCCCTATTTGAGTGGGACTGTCCCAGGATCAGCAGCCCAATCCTGAGTCCTGCACTGCTGGATAAAATCCCGGCAAAACAGCCTCCAGTTTGCTTTTTTTGATTGGCCCATATGACGGTATATGAGCCAATCAAAAAATCACAAAACGGAGCTACTTCTGTTGAATCTGGAACTGCCCGATGTTATGCATTGAACAGAAGTAGCTCCTTTTGCAATTTTCTGGTTAGCTTGTATACTGGCATACGGGCCAATCAAAAACTGCCAAACACAGAGCTACTTGTGTTTAATGCGGAAGGACCTTTTTTTTTTTTTTTGGTCCCTACCTGACGGATAAGAAATCTGGCATCCCTGCATACAAGACAAATGGTGGATATACGCATTCAAAAAAAGGTTACACAATGCACATTATCTTGAAATGCAAATGGCTTTATTGGTACAGACAAAAAAGTACCTAGTTATAATAAGAAATGCAGAGTGTAAATAGCAATGCTGTAGGATATACATCTGGAAAGAAATGAACATGTGAATTTGATAAAGAAAAGATTTCAGGATAGATAATTAGCGGGGTATCAGGGACAAAGGAAAAGGTGAGTAATAACACTGATTGCCAGAGGGACTCCAATAGTAATACAAGATTTAAAAAAATTATAATAATGGTAGATTTATGGTAATAAGGGACTAGTGGCAAGGGAGGAGGATTACATTGTGATGTATTTATATTCCATCAAAACTGGTATCATGGAGTGTAAGAGAATTTTGGGAGAAATAACCACCTTTCAGCAGGTAACAGTAGTTATAAGTGGATGTTGGAACTTGATATGCAATAGTGATTATCTATCAAAGGGACCTTGAAGGGAAAATACAACAAACCAGGGTCGGCCACGGTGATGCAGCGGTTAGGATTGCCTCCTCACAGCAAGAGGCTCTCCAGTTTGATCCTCTGCTGGGGTACTGTAGTAAGAATCTTTGTGTTCAACATCCTTGTATCATGTATAGTAAGGGTTAAAATGTGAAATTGCATTGCAAGCAAAGAAGCAAGTTAAAATAAGATGTTTTTCTTGTTAAGAATTTGCTGACCAAAGAGGAATGCACAGATGTTACCTTGGTCCAGGCACAAGCTTATCTTGTGACTGACCTCTGACCATCTAAGGCTCCAGTATGTGAATTTATAGCCTTGACTGAAATTCCTTGTCTGGTAACCAGTTACTGTGTACGTGCTGAGAAGGGTATAAAAACCCATGTGAAGTCTACAGAAGTTAGACTGCTGACATACCATGTACTTTGTAGCATGTCTCCATGCATGTAAAATAAACCTTTTTGCTTATTTGTCTGTGTGATTCTTCCAGTATATGTTAAGAGTATTAAAATATTTTGACATTTCTGGCGCCCAAGACCATGGGGCCACCTCTTCACAGTACGAATCGCATAAGAGGGACTGAAAAACCTGTACAGGAAGGGGAGAACAAATCTCGGGCTCCCTTGAACGGAAAGACTTCCGACGAAGAAGTTGTAAGTAGAGGCCAGTCACTCTTAGATTTGATCCGTGGGACGGTGATGAACGGGGCGGAAGAACCGCAGAAAGGTAAGCGTAACATTGTTTTTTCTTTCTTTTTGTATTGTTCTCTTTTTAAAAGAACAAAGGGACTAGTCATAAGGGAATCGTCTTTTGGTTTAATTTTACAAAAGAACGGTAGAAATCTCAGGAAAAGGAAACTAATTTTTCTCTCAGATTAGAAAAATGGGAACAGGGAGTAGTTGCTGTAGTTGCAGCGACCGCTCAAACAAAAGGACCGAGGATGAACAATATATGTTCAACCTACATCCAAAGAATTTAAAATTTCTAAAAAAATGGAAAAAGGATTATGAGTTTAGTGGAAATCTAAACAAATTAGAATGTCAAAATTTGGTAAAAAGTTTACGTAAGGATGCAGGAAATAAGGTTAAAGATCAAAAGAGAATAGGATTTCCCCAGGCTCAGAAGTGGTTAGAGGAAGCTAATAAAAAATATAGAGAACAGCTTCAAAACAAAAAAACTGGTGACTCGAGTGCAAAAGATACATTTTTCGTCCAAAAGGACGATAATGAAACATCTGCCGTCTGTCGCAAGGCGACGGCCCCACCCTTATATCCAGACCCGGAAACCCTTAAAACCAGTCCACCTCAGTATCAGGAATGTGAAGAAGTGAGCCAAAGCAAAACCATACCTCCCGTAGTTTTACAAAAGCAGGAGGATGACACTCTGGACCTACGAACCCGTAGTATAGAGAAATCAGAATGGAAACAAAAGGAAACCAAAGTCAATTCGGCGTCCACAGAGTATCCCCTCATAAAAGTAGCAAATCCGCAAGCGGGTACGTTCGGACAGGGTCCCACCATTTTAGTTTATCGACCCTGGACGTGGGAAGACATTCGAAAAGCTGTAGAAGGAATACCACACCCTAGGTTAGATATGACCAAGTTTTGTGAAGACATCGCAGGCATGATAGAAAGTTATAAGCTAAAGTAGAACAAGTAGTTCGACAAATTTTGGGTCCCGACTGGCACTTGGTCTGTGGGGACTGGGATCCCATAACCAGAGTAGATAATAAGCCACTTGCCCACAATTCGGACTCATACCAAAAGCAGGTCAAGGATTTACTAGCCCGTATTTTGGATAAATGGAAGCCTAGGGCAGACTGGACCTGTATCAATAGATGTGTACAAGCAAACGATGAAAAAGTAGACAACTATTTGCAGAGACTTACCCAGTGCTTTGATAACCATAGTGGTATGCAAAAAGAAATAGATCAGTCAAAAGACTCCTCATATGAACAACTAATAAATGCCTTTTTAAAAGGATGTAAAAGTGCTATTAGCAACTTTGTCCAAAAGCATATGATAGACCATCGGACGGCATGTCTGCAGCCCCTACTGGAGTATGCAAGACATGCAGAAAAATATTTAGAAGAAAAGAAAAAAAAAAAACAAGCTCAAACCTTTACGGTGAGTGAAGATGGGACACTTTGCTACTGCAAGGTCTGACTAACAGGGGTAGAGGAAGGGGCAGAGGCAGCGGTAGAGGAAGAGGGAATGTGGGACATTCCGAAGATTATGAAGGCAGACAAAAAAGAGGAGAATGTTTCAAATGTGGTAAAAAGGGACATTTTGCGAGGGATTGCCGGCCTTCTGAAAAAACTAAAACCACCCCGGATCATGGGTCAGCATGACTATATGATGGTGGTGGAGGTGAATCAGACCCGGATAAAGAGGCTGATTGGCCAGAGTCAATAAGACAGAGTGAAGAGGAAGATTTTGAGGACGCAAACGAGGAAGGTAAGGGTGAATGTGCAGGATGGGAAAATGAAATGACTGATTTTTCAGAAGAAGGTGAATATCAGGTTGTTAATTTAACAGCGCTGGCTGTAACTATGCAGCTAGAGGCACAACCGATAATCACACTTGAAGTAGAGGGTAAGGATGTAGAATTTTTGTGTCGTTCGGGGGCCTCCAGGACCCTGCTAAAAAACTCTGCAGTGCCATCCGATGTAACTTCTGATGACTATGCATTAGTCAAGGCAGCAAATGGCCGCATTTATAAGGAACCATTATCTAAACCTTTATGGTTCACGGACCCTGAAACTAACCAAACTATCAGGTTTCGAGTCATTATCTCCAAAATTTGCCCTGTAAACTTATTAGGAAGAGATTTAATGCACGTGTTTGGCATAGCAGCTGTACCGACTGCATCAGGGATTCTAGCCAAATGAGTAGAAATTCAAGATGTTATGTTACAAGTGGGGCAGGGTGATTTACACTACTGGTACAGTAATGATCTTGTTGAAACTGGACCACAAAATGTAGTAAATGAGCTAACTAATTTGGCCTTAAGTAAATATGGCACACAACCGCCAGTGGTAGCTAAACAACTACACTGTACAATGTATTACAGAAAGTATGTGGGACCAGATGACAAATATGAGGAGCAATTTTTTAAATACAAGGTCACAAAAATCCTGTTACAAAATCTCTATTGGGATAAATTAGGAAATTCTGCAGTTACATGCAGTCTTACAAAAGATATGCAGTTACTTTTTCGCAATAATTCTATTGCACATGTCAAATATATATATATACAAAACCCTTTGTTCAGACAGTAGATTGTAAACAGGGCTTTATGACATCGGTTCTGTTGCAAACTTATGGGGATAAGTTAAGACCATTAGCTTTTTATTCCAGTAAATTGGACACAGTGGCACGATCTTTGCCACACTGTGTACAAGCGGTAGTTGCAGCCGCACAGGCTGTGCAAGAGTCTGCAACCCTAGTTTTGTTTCATGACCTTACCTTACGAGTACCGCACTCCGTCGCGGTAATACTACTACAGGATAAAGTTACCCTTCTCTCTCCTAGAAGACACTTATCCTGCATGACAACGTTACTATCACAACCACACATGACCATTGAGCGATGCACCACTCTTAATCCAGCCACGCTGTTACCTACAGCTGACGATGGTGCCCCTCACGTGTGTTTAGATTTAATACACTCTAATGTCTTACCAAGACCAGACCTTAAGGACCAACCTTTGGCAAATTCAGATTGGACCCTGTTTGTAGATGGGTCAGCACGTAAGAATGAGGCAGGTATTACACAAGTGGGGTATGCAGTCACAACTGAGACTAAGGTACTGGAGGCAAAACCCCTCCCCAGGAACCTGTCCGCACAAGCGGCCGAATTGATTGCTTTGTCCAGAGCATGCACCATCTCCAAGGATAAGGCAGTTACTATCTACACAGATAGTCAGTATGCTTTTTCCATGGTCCATGTCTTTGCACAGCAATGGAAAAATAGGGGAATGGTTATGGCCTCAGGAAAGATAATAACCCCCAAGGATTTAATCCTTAGCCTCTTACAAGCTGTCCAACTGCCACGGGGACTGGCCATCTGTAAGTGCGCAGCGCACACGAATGCCAAGGATCCAGTATCACTTGGAAATGCACTGGCTGACAAAACTGCAAAAAGTGTAGCCTTAACCTCTACCTTTGCACTCGAGACCACACAGAAGGAACTTCACCCTACAGATAAATTTGATCTACAAACTTTACAGGTAATGCAGGAACTTAGTACAGTTCAGGAAAAACAGCGATGGATTAAATATGGGGCTATAGGTCCAAATGATAAGTATGTCTTGCCAACGAACCTTTTTAGGTATGCCTCATTAGTGACGCATGGCCCATCTCATCTGGGCCCTGCTGCTATGGTTCAAATGATCCAGCAAATTTTCTGGACCAAGGGCTTTATAGCATACGCTAAACGATTTTGTTTATCGTGCCTGCTTTGTGCACGATACCATGGTGGTGGGGTGCGGATCACCCCAGCAGCTTTTCCACTGCCACTGTATCCATTTCACACAATCTGCATGGATTTTATTGAACTAACTCCTGTTCAACAGAAGCGATTTGTGTTAGTCATTATTGACGCTTTTACAAAATGGGTTGAAGCTTTTCCGTAGCACACCCAGATGCACTGTCGGTAGCCAAGGCCCTTACAAATAACATTATCCCTCATTTTGGGCTACCTACACGCATCTATTCTGATAATGGCACACATTTCGTAAACCAAGTTATTCAAAAGCTGGCTGCCGTTTTTCAGATAGAGTTAAAACACCATTGTGCCTACCACCCACAGTCAGCAGGGTTGGTTGAACGCCATAATGGCATTCTCAAAGGCAAGTTACGTAAACTCATGGCCGAGACACATCAGTCTTGGATAAACTGCTTACCTCTGGCACTTCTGTCCATGCGTACCACTCCCACCTCAAAAGGGGTCACACCATTTGAACTATTATACGGGAGACCTTATTACATCCCGCAGTGGCAAAATCTTTTGCCTGCGGAACGTGAGGGGGGTGAAGAGATAGCAGATTACATGAGGAAATTGCTGACCAGGACTAACACCTCTTTAACGAATGATTGCTTTTCAGATCAGAAGAACAACAGGATCCTGGAAGTGAAACCCGGGAACTGGGTTTGGATTAAAATTGTCAAGAGGAAAACCTGGGCCTCGCCTAAGTGGGAAGGTCCATACCAGGTTTTGATCACAACACCTACAGCAATCCGAATCAAAGAACGAACATCATGGATCCATCTGACACACTGTAAACTGGTAAAACAGTTTGAACTGGACAAAACTTGAGTTCCCCTGAGGAACACTGATTAGTAGTAATCTTGTTTTGTATGAGTATCTGACTATTGTAGCAATGCAGAAAAATACCGGAAGGGAGCAGCCCTTCCCACAAAAGCATTCAAAATAATTTTGTTGTTAATAAGTGTGATTGTTACTTTTCTGTTTTGGCCGTTTTATTTTCAAACAAGACTAGCCAAGTAAAGAGACGAGAATACGGCTTGGCATCCGCCTTTTAATACGTACCAAGCTATTAAGTATGCATATGCTCTATCTTTTAATGTTTCAAATTGTTGGATATGCACGGCTATCCCTACTGTACATGGTGGTCTAATGTTAGGTACAGTCCCTTTGGGGGCAAATGATACATGGACTAATTTACTATTTGAAACTTCAAATGTAGCCCTAAAGGACAAAATAGCATTACCCCTCATGGGTCGCCAGAATGGAACTGTATGTTTTCAAAGATTAGGCAAGATTAAGGTTGGATGGAGTCAGTGTAATGTAAAAATAATTCATAACTGTACAATAGATGGGCACTGTGCAACGAGTTTCAAGCCTATAAGAGTGCTTGTTAATAGTACAGGGCTTGTTAATGACACAAGTTTCTTTGGAAAAATGTTATCTGTGTATGATCTTTTGTTTAAAGGGCTGCAAGACAAAGGAAATCACTCTGTTCCAGTCAATATTACACTTAAAGTAAATGATTGTTATTTTATCTGTGGTAGAAAAGCATACAAATGGTTACCGAGGAATTGGTCAGGCAGTTGCTTTTTGGGTTATTTAGCACCAGCTATAAGACATACATTTTCTCTTCCCCAAGGTAAAATACGAAATGTACGTGCTGTTAATAAACCTGTTAATCCCGTAGGTAACGTTGATGCATCCTGGATCTATCACCACGATTTGGCCCATAGTAGCAGCAAGGGGCTATCACACATGGACTTAGGCGATGATGTTATTTCCTGGGCTGGTATTCTTCCAGCGTATGGTACAGTAAAATCCATTTTGGAGCTCAGAAAACTGTCAAAACTGTTAGAAACTCTGAGCAATGCAACTTTTTCTGCGCTAGAATTGGTGACGGATGAGTTAACTGCAATGAGGACTGTAGTGTTGCAGAATCGTATGGCGCTCGACTTCCCCCTAGCGGCGAAAGGAGGTACTTGCGAGTGTTGTCCGTTCATTCCAGATAACGAACATGACATTGACAGTCATCTAGAGATCCTACAACAAGTTTCTGAACTTACAAAACCAGGACAGAATCCATTAACTGACTTTTTCCAAAATTGGTTTGGAAATTGGGGAACAGTACTTATGAATGTCTTAATTGCTATATGTGTTGGTGCCATTATATTCCTACTGTTGGGTTGTTGTTGCATTCCTTGCATCCGAATGATAATATCAAGTGTATTGTCTGCCAATGCAACTAAAGCTTATTATTCTGAATATACAGAACACGAGTCATGCGAAAACCTGTATGAATAAAATGCATTACCGGTGATACAAAGTGTTGTAAGGGGGGAAATGTAGTAAGAATCTTTGTGTTCAACATCTTTGTATCATGTATAGTAAGGGTTAAAATGTGAAATTGCATTGCAAGCAAAGAAGCAAGTTAAAATAAGCTGTTTTTCTTGTAAAGAACTTGCTGTCCAAAGAGGAATGCACAGATGTTACCTTGGCCAGGCACAAGCTTATCTTGTGACTGACCTCTGACCATCTAAGGCTCCAGTATGTGAATTTATAGCCTTGACTGAAATTCCTTGTCTGGTAACCAGTTACTGTGTATGTGTTGAGAAGGGTATAAAAACCCATGTGAAGTGTACAGAAGGTAGACTGCTGACATACCATGTACTTTGTAGCATGTCTCCATGCATGTAAAATAAACCTTTTTGCTTATTTTTATCTGCGTGATTCTTCCAGTATATGTTAAGAGTATTAAAATCTTTTGACAGATACCTTCTGTGCGGAGTCTGCATGTCCTCCCTATGGTCATGTGGGTTTCCTCCCACATCCCAAAGACATGCTGTAGGTGGATTGGATAATCCGAATTGGCCCTAGGCGTGAGTGCGTGCGTGTGTGTGCCTTCTGTGGAAGGTTGGGCGCCAGGCTGGCAACTTGACACCATAAAAAAAAACAACACTGCCAATCATGAGCGGACAGGTGATCCGCTGTGGTGACCCCTAACTGGGAAAAGCCAAAAGATGAAGAAGGGTAGAATTTTGAAAAAAATATGAAAGTATCTAGTATGGAAAATGTGAGCTCTGTAGTAGGAACTCAAATAGAATTTACATATTTCCCAAGGTACAATAAATGGACTAAACTGGATACAAATTATATTTCACAGGAACATATGCATTTCACTGAAAGCTTTGACACACATCCAATAACTATCTGAGATAATGCACTGATAAAAACTAAGATAAAAAATGCAGGATAATGAAGTAAAAATGAGTCACTGGTGTTTTAGCACCTACCTGTTGAAAAGAGAGGAATTTAAGGAACGGGCAGTGGAAATTATTCAACATTATTAGGAAAGATAGAAATTTTGTAAAAAGTGATACCTAGTGTATGGGGCGAAATGGAGTTTAAAAATATGGTAGAAATAAAAGATAATGGTTAAGATGAGTAGAAGCTATTTACAGGAACTGACTAAGTTAAAGTATTATAAAATATGGGGAATCTCACAGAACAAGAGCAACTGCAGAGTGCTAAAGAGAAAATAAGGGGGTATTTGGATGGTTCCCTATTACATGTTCAAATGCGTCTTTGCAGAACTTACAAAAGCGAAAATTTAAAAAGGCAAAGGGGCATATAAGCAATTTTTTCTATGGGAAAGAAATCGCTTGGCTGCCTCCATTACGTTGCCGTTTTCCCCACTGTAGTGTGATCTCGGAGATGGTATATTTACTAAGGGGGGTGTGGGGGCGAAGCCCCCCACTTTGTTTAGTTTGTAGTGATCTGTTTTTGTTATTGGGGTAAGCGATTTCTTTCCCAGGGAAAGAAATCGCTTATATGCCCTTTTGTTGTTTTGCTTTTTCGTTCGTCAGTTCGGTAAAGACGCATTCAAAATTAATTCTGTGTCTTCGACGATATACTAGGGAACCATTTGGATAATATGCATGAGTTTAGAAAGATTGCTATTAAAACAACTATTTGTGATAACTCCAGAGCAAAATAACTTATCACAATGACTTGGGCAACAGAAAGTAGAAAGGGTTGTTGCCAAATTTAGGGAGCCTATGACGAAAAATAATCACAGATCCTATACAAGTATTAGAGGCATTTCGGAAATTTTATGAGAATTTGTATAAAGCTAAGGAATGTGGAAACAAAGAAAGAGCACAAATGGAAATATTTATGGAAGACCTAATTATGCCAAGGTTACAGGTAGATGCGGCTCAACAACTTAGTTAAGACAGGAGAGGATGACATAAAACTGATGATGCATAATCAATCTGCAGGGAAGTGTCCGGCAACAGTTGGTATTCCTGTTGAAGTTTGGAACTTATGAGTGAAGAAGGTGATAAAGAACTGGAAGACTTTGTTTAAGAGTATTTTAAAAGTGGGGAAAGCACCAATATCTTTATTTTAAAACACCTTTATTAAATTATCACTTAAGACATAGGCAAAAAAGAAGTTTTGTATTCACCATAACTTTCCATGCGAGTCATTCATCTTGCCTTCATTCTCACTGATGGGTTCGGAGTTTATCCTCAGCTCCGACTCGGCCAAAATGCAAAAGCTCGAGGTTTTCAACCAGCTTGTGGCCTACTCCCTATCCCATGATGCACTGGTGCTTCCCTCAGATCTCGTTTGCTGCTAACTAATGTAAGGATCAGATCTCGTTTGCTGCTAACTAATGTAAGGATAACATATACATTTTTTTTTTAAGAGTAATATCAAGAATAAACCAGACAAAGACCAACACCTCCATGAGCTGCCCAACTTCTCGGTTCCCAAGAAAACTGGAAGGGGGTTAGGAGGGTGGGAGGTAAGAATGAAGGTGAGATGAACAACTCACACGGAGCGTTATAGTGAGTACATCACTTCTTTATGTTAAGTTGTTCAATCTCGCCTTCATTCTCACTGATGGGTTAGCATCCCAATCACCATCTTTCTTGGGTGGCTCACGGGAGAATATTCTTCGGGATAGTTGAACCAAAGGAGGCCCTTACCACCTTGTAATGAGTGATGAAGGTATGAGGCCTAGACCATGTGGCTGCTGCATAAATGGAATCCATTGGTAGCTTGGCCAGAAAGGCCGCAGATGTGGAGACCGCTCTAGTTGAGTGGGCCTTTACTTTTTGATGTAATGGCGTGTGAACAGAACTATATGTAAAGGAGATACAATCTGATAGCCATTTGGACAAGGTGGTTTTTACCAGTGGAGCACCTTTCTTTGAATCTGAGAATGAAAGAAAGAGCTGTTCTGATTTTCTAAAGTCCCTGGTCCTGTGTAAATAAAACCGAAGATGCCTGTGGACATCAAGCTTGTGCAGCATATGTTCCATCTAATTAGTATATTTTGGGGAAAAAACAGGCAATTCTAGTCTGGTTAAGATTTGTCTCTGAACAAACCTTAGGTAAAAAAGATGGGTTTGTCCTAAGTGAAACTCTGTCATTATGAAAAATCAAATATGACAGTTTTACGGACAAGACCTGTAACTCTGAAACCCTCCGAGCAGAAGTAATAGCTACTAGAAAAATGGTTTTCCATGACAGATCTCAGTTCACAAGATGAGGCAGGTTCAAATGGGGGTAGGATGATTCGTGAAAGAACGAAATTTAGATTCCATGGTGTAGCTGGGGATTTAATGGGGGGTTTCAAATGAACAGTACCCTTAAGAAATGCTTTTCCAGAGCCTGTGAGACATGATACTATACCCTTGATCACCCAGATGAAAGTTAGAAATTGCTGCCAATTGAACCCTAACGGTTGCTGCAGCTGCCCCCACATTGAAAAGTTTGGTCAAAAACTCTAAAAAATGTATGAAACTGAAGCCTGATACGCATCAATACTGTTGTGAAATGCCCATATCGAAAACCTTTTCCATTTACTAAGGTATAACTTCCTAGTAAGATGCTTTATGAGACGATGTTAGGATGTGCAGAGTTGCAGCTGAGAGGTTCTAAAACCTGGCTCTTCTTGGAATTGCAGCAGCCAAGCTGTCATGAAGGGCAGGATGAAGAGCCCTGATGAATGAATCAGAAGATCTGGAACTGTGTCCAGAATCCAAGGTTCTAACAATAGATGAGACTGAAGAAAGGGGAATCAAATCAGATGAGGCCAGTAAGGGGCTATTAGAATGATGGTCCTTCCCAGAGTCTCTGCTTTCTGTAAAACTTTGGGTATCTGTGAAAAAGGTGGAAAGGCATAAAGGAGGCCCAGGGGCCAATTGTGTACAACAGCGTCCCTTGGGGAATCTCCTGTAGGGGGATTAGGGCAAAATAGTTGCTGCATTTCGTGTTTGTTGGGGTTGCAAAGAGGTCGCAGCAAGGCTGGCCCCATCTATGGAATATCCTTTCCGCCACTTCTTAGGTTCATAGGTTTATACTAGGCTATCTGCCCTAAGGCATTTATAAGCCTAGCCCAAATTTTTGTGGCTTACGCCACCCCTTATATGAAAAAATACTGTGCCCATTAGTTTGTTGTGCCTCTGTCCAGCAGTGACACAGAGATGATTCCCAGGGTAAACCTACGATCTCCCATCCACAGGTCTAGATTTCTCTTGAACAGAGTCAGCGAGGTGCTCTGCCTCACATGGACCGGGATTTTATTCCACAGCATAGGGAGTCTCTGAGTGATAAATCTATCCCTCCAGCACGTCCTATTTATATCCGTGCTAAGGTTTAAGTCGCTTGCTCTAGTGGTTTTGGTGGATTTGGATTTTTTGAGGTGGAGCATGTCCATTAATTCCGGGTTGGACATGGCCTTGTATGTCAGGCACATGTCACCTCTGAGCAGGTATGCGACTGAATAGAGCTGGAGTTTTTTCAATCTGGCAGCATATGACAGATTTTGGAGTCCCTTTATCCTTTTGGTGAGGAACTTTTGGGGTCTCTCCAATTGCTGCAGATGTCGGGTGAGATACATCCCGAATGGGGCATTGTACTCGATCATTGGTCTGATAAGTGAAGAGTACAGGGGAATAATGACCTCACTAGATCTGGATGTGAATCTCTTCATGATCAGGTGGGCAATGTAGAAGGTCTTTCTAACCACTTTAGCAACGTGAGTGTCAAAAGAAAGGCCACTGTCAACCTGGGTCCCCAGGTCCCTGATAACCTCTTCTGTGCTTAGTGGATTGCCACCTATATGGTAGCTTGGGGTTACCTTGTTTTTCCCGAAGGGTATGACTATACATTTTTTGGCGTTTAACTTCAGGCCATGGCTCTGGCACCAGCTATCTGTTTCTGTGAGTCCCTTCTGAAGGATATCCGTGTCCGATGCACTTTCCACTATGGCCCAGTTTGCAGTCATCTGCAAACTTTGTCAGCCAAAGTCCTCCCATGTTGGCCTGTACTTCTGAGAAGTAGATGCCAAACAATAGGGGGCCAAGGACCGAGCCCTGTGGGACACCACTTGTGACCGGCTTGGAGTCTGACATAGCGCCAGCAACTCTAACCCTGTGGGTTCTGTCCTTAAGCCAGTTTGCAACCCATCTTGTGACATATGGGTTTACATTTAAGCTGGTAAGTTTTTCTACAATACCCGAGTGGGGTAATTGTGTCGAAAGCCTTTGCAAGGTCAAGGTAGGCTGTATGGACTGCCTTTCCCTCATCAATGGCCTTGGTGACTGTTTCGAAGAAGTCGACCAAGTTCAAAAGGCATGATCTTCCCTTGACAAAGCCAAACTGGGTCGGGTCCAATGTCTGCAAGTCCCCTATATCTTTGTTTATGAGCTCCATTATGATCCTCTCCATAGCTTTGCAGACTAGACTTGTTAAGCTTATGGGGCGGTAATTACCAGGGTCCGTAGAGGCGCCGCCTTTGTGGAGTGGGACCACAGTTGCCGTGCGCCACTCCTTGGGCACGTATCCTGTGGTAAGGTAAGGCTGAGATTAAACAGCTGCCTTATGTGCGGGTTTAATTCCTCATTTAGCTCGTGTAGCACACAGCCGGGGACACCATCCGGTCCCATTGATGCTGTGTTTTTAGCTTTAGAGAGAGCAGCTTTCACCTGCGCATTTGAGATGTCCGGGAGGCTACACTCGGCTGGGATAGTTATCTCTCCTTTAGGGGGGGAGAGGGGGTGAAGTTTGCACGGAACCTGTCTGCCAGTATGTTGGCAATGTCTGTGGGTTCAGTGATTTTTGTATCATTTTGGACTAATTCTGAGCATATCTGGGTGTTTCCACCCAGGTTCCTAACATAGCTGAAAAAGGCCTTATGATTGTCCTTTGAATCCATGGCAATTTTTCTCTCAAAATTGGCCTTAGTTGATTTTATGAGTGCTCGTATTTTTTACTAATAATGATCAGGGGTGACTTCCCTTTTATGGATTTTGTTCTATCATGTAATAGCTTTCTCCTCTTATTGTAAAGTTTGTTAATGGCTGGGGTCCACCAGACTGGACGTTTGCCCTTTGTGGAAAGAGTCTTGGTTTTATTTGGGATTGCCTGATCCATGCAGTCCTGGAGGTGTTCATAGAAGGCATTTGTAAGGGCTTCCGCAGCTTGGGTTGTGGTTTCCACTGGCTCAGGGGCCTTGAGGGATACCACACCAGTCTTGAGTAGTGTGAAGTTTGCTTTGGAGAAGTTCTTCACTATGGTCTTTTTTTTTGGGGGGGGGGGCGGGATGTGGATTTCCAGTGAGATTAGTTTATGATCAGATCTCACCAATGAGGGATATACTTCCGGTGTGGAGCATTTTGTCCCCATGTTTGTGACAATGAGATCTAGTATATTTTCTCCTCTCTTGGGAACAGTGACTAGCTGTTCCATGGCATTTGAATTTATGAACTCCAGGAACCATTGGGCTAGAAAGTTAGGGCTTGAGTAATGTTCCCAGTCTATATTCGGGTAGTTGAAGTCACCCAATATGATGGTGTTTGGAGATACATTTATACCCTCCAGTGTCTTCAGGAAGGCTGTATGGGGTTCCTGAGTTTGAGAGGGTGGCCTGTAGCATGCTACAATTTGTAGAGCAGTTTTGCCTATGGTTAGTTGCACCTGGATGGTTTCGAGCTTAGATGCGTTGCCACCAACCTGGAGGTGTGGGTATCCTTTATGAATATGGATACACCCCTCCTTTTGTGGTGTGGTCCTGGTTTTGGGGCGGGCATGATATGAGGTAAAACCCAATAGTGCCGGGGTGCTCTCAGGAGCCTTGAACCAGGTTTCAGTTACAGCACAGATATCGATGTTCTCCATACTGAGAAGGGCCTCGAGTGCGTGCATTTTGAGATTTAGACTTCTGGCATTGAGCAGCATTACCCTCAGTTTCTTCCCATTTTTGTTTTCTAGGGTGGTAGGTTTAGAATTTGAGCCTTGCCTAAAAAGGCACTATGGGGTGGCAAGAGCCTTAGCCAATATCCGGAATCCCAGGGTGACAGGTGCAAGCTGTCCCTTGCGGCAGCGTGGCTTGTCAAGCATGTCATCCCAGGCAGACAGACACTGGATCCCCTTTGAATGACACCAGACATTAAGCCAATTGTTAAAGCTGATCATCTTGTCTCTATATTGTGGCATCATTCTTGGTGAAGGAAGGATACTGCTCAAGGTTAGGGTCATACCTGCCTGGGCTACATAATCAGAGAGCTCCTCTATGTCTCTTTTCATGTAGTCCAGGGAGGTACGTCTCAGGTCGTTCACACCAGCATGGACAATGACTGTGTCATATTTGTACTTGCCGTGGAGTGACCTGAGTGCTTGTGTTATGTGTCGGATTCTAGCGCCCGATAGGCAGCTTACTGTGACCCTCTCCTTGTTCAGCCTGGTGAGTGGGACGTCAGTGTGTCTGACTATGGAGTCACCTATGACAAGTATGTTTGGTGTTGTATTTGGCCTTAAGGGCTGTGACTGCTTTGCACACTGCTTTTGTGGTTTATGTGTTGCTTGTGGGGTGTCTTGAGGTAGCAGTTGTTTGGGTGTCTGCTTTGGAGGCCTCTGCTGTTTAGGTACATTTTACTCAGAGCCTCCGAGTATGTCTTTGTGTGTTTATGTGTTTGATTCAGTGGAGTGGTAGCATTATGTGAGGCTGGTTTTGTGGTGTGTGTAGTTGCCTTCTCCTCCTGTCTGGTCTTGCCAGTCCTGAGTTGAGAGAGCTCAGCCTCCAGTTTGGCTAAATAGCTGCATCTCGCAAGTATTTGTGTTATGTGGGAGGAGGAGAGGGTTGTCTGTGTACATGAGGCAGTTATAACATTGCCTCAAGATTACCAGATTCACTAGCTGGACCGGAGAGGAGATTGACAACTGACCTTTGGACATGCTAGAATAATATTGGGAAATCCTTAATTGAAAACAAGGGCCAGTGGGGAGTGAGGGTGTAGTGCTTTTAATTTTTAGTGCTGACTTATATAATTGCTTTAGTGAGCAAGTGCCAGGTAACTTGAGTGCAATGTGTTACAAGTAACTAAATGCAAAAACGACAAACAGTAACTTTCTTTCAAGTGAAACAAGGAAATAAGTACAGTAAGCAATGCAGATATCACTAGTGATCCACAGAAGTGCTGAGAAGTTGCGTATTAGGTGGAATTAGCTTCCAGGGAAATAACAAGCAAACAAACAAGCATATAAACAAAGCTAGATTCAGCAGGCCTGGATCTAGTCTATGCTAGAGCAAACAAGGTGTACCAATTTCAGTAAAATTGTTTCAGGGATCACTCGTGAGGCAAAATAATTGCTCTGCTCAATTTGACTGCTATCACATTGGACTTCCTTGGGATGTGCGTTGCTATCAGAAAGCACTGGATGGAAGTCACCCACGGCCACACTCTCAGAGCCACTCGACATAGGGGATAAGATCTGGTTCCTACTTATTTATGTACCAGACCACTGACATGTTGTCCGTCTGTACTGCAATAGTCCCTAGAGGAAGGAAGTCTTGAAAGGACTGCAACGCTAGAAGTACCACTCTCATCTCTAGGACATTGATGTGCAGGTGAGCCTCATGTTCCTTCCACGTTACTTGGGCTGTTCTTCCCTGATAATGCCCCCCCCCCACCCCTTCAGGGAGGCATCCGTGGTCACCATGGCAATGGGAGTGGGCAGAACAAAGGGGCAACCTACTGTTACTTGTTGAGATGTCAGCCACCAGCGAAGGTCGTTCTTGCATGAGTTCGTTATCACAATTCGATGTGACATTGGGAGTTCTTGAAAGGACCATTGAGTGAACAGAAGCCACTGCAGTATAGACATATGCATTCAACCTAAAGGAATCGCAATGATTGCTGCTGCCATTGCCCCCAATAATTTGAGCACCACTGAAGCTGGGGCTTTTTCTTTTGATAGAAGATTCAGGACCTGTTTTCGTAGAACACAAACCCTTTCTGATGGAAGTTTTACGGTCACAGAAATGGTATTTATGTCTGCTCCTATAAAAATGGTACATTTGGATGGCAACAAGGGAGATTTTTCTGAATTTATGGTAATCCCCAACTGACTGCAGAGGTTTAAGGTTGTGCCCCTTGCTTGTATGAGTTGATGCCTGGTGGTGGCGGTGAGGAGCCAGCCATCTAGGCATGGAAAAACCTGGAATCGTAAACATCTCAGGTGAGCCGTGACTACTGCCATGCATTTGGTGAACACTCTGGGGGCTGTAGTGAGACCAAAGGGCAGAGCTCAAAACTGATAGTGACTGGTTCCCAGCTGAAAGCGCAGATGATCTCTGGATAGTCTGGCCATTTTGATGTGGTAGTATGCTTCCTGGAGATCTATCGAGCACATCCAATTGTCTTTTCCAAGGAAGGGAAGTATCGACTGTAACGTGAGCATCTGGAACTTTGTTTTTTTGACAGATTTGTTTAGTCTGCTGAGATCCAAAATGCGTCTCCAGTCCCCTGTTTTTTTTGGAACTAAAAATAATCTTGAATAAGTTCTCGATCCTCTCTGGTCTGCCGGTACTGGTTGGATGACTCTTTTTTTAGCAACCTTCGAATTTCTATGGTTGCTTGTTCCCTGTGACTGGGTGGAACATCAAGGATTTTCCTTACAAGACGAGGTGGGGTGGCAAAGGGAATAGAGTATCCTCTGGATATGATGCTTTGTACCCAGTGATCTTTTATTTTTTGCCAAGCGTCTGGGTACAAGGATAAGTGTCCCCTGACTGCCTCCAGAGATGGACAGGCAGGCCTCCTTTCAGGAGCGCTGATAGAGCTTTCCAAAGTACTGATCTCTGTCACCCTGATTCTGCAGACCCCCCTCTGCCGCATGGACGGCGTCCTCCATTATTACCCCCTCACCATGAGTGTCCTGGAAAGGTCCTTGAATTTTACAGAACCAGATCTTCCCTCCCTTCTGACCTTTGAGGTAAGGTCTGGTAGGGGTGGAAAAACGGACTCCGACGACAGAGTCTTTCTATCCTGTTCACTCCTGGTAAGCATTTCCTTCACTTTGGGTCCAAAAAGGTATGAGCCATCAAAAGGGGTGTTAACAAAGGATGACTTGAAGGGGTCCAAAAAGGAATATAAGCACATCCAGGAATGTCTCCTAAGAGCAATTCCTGTACCTGCTGCCCTACTCATTCCATCAGCTGCATACAAGACTAAATGCATGGAAGAGTTCACAAGGGAATTGAGGGTAGCAAGCTGGAAAGTTACTTTATCAGATACCCCCACAGCTACTGAACCCTGTAGATCATCACCCAGCTCTTTTAGGAGATCTCTTTGTAGTCTAGTAAAATGAGGGTAAAAAACGCTCAACTAAACATGTGCTTTCCATATCTGTCCATGATCCTAGGATCCTTATTAGGAGGATGGACAGATGCAGACGTTTCTGACAATTCCTTCTTGGTGGCTGCCACCACCACCATGGCATCAACAGGTACTCCTTTGGTTAGAAAGGCCTTGTCTTGGGGAGAAGTTATAAATTTATTAGGCCTCCGAGGGACAGACTCCATGGTATCCGGGGATTCCCACGCTTTTCAAGAGGTCAGTTTCATCAGCTCATCAAAAGGCGGAGACACCCAAGTGGTGGAGGGCTAAGACCCGAAAGCCTTCAGGAGGACTGACTCATCATCAGTAGGGTTAATGGACTTCCAGCCACCCCTCTGTTTAAGAATTTCCAAGATATCTGTGAAGGAGATATCCTCCGAGGGGGATCATGGGGACCCTTCTGACTCATCTAAATCAGTGTCTGAAGTGACAGATTCCTGCAGGGAATCCAGATGCTTCCTCTTGCATAACCTCTTCCTGGGAATGTCATCAGTGGGAGCTTCTGGTGAGGTCTTAGAAGTGCAGAGTTTGCCCAATGGGGCATCCTGAGGTTCTGGGTCTGTAAGCTTTTGTGAGATCTGTGATGCAGAGGCAGACACAGGTGCTTCAGGGGAGGAGGTTACTGGTCCTGGTGATGTGGAGTCCCGAAGAGACAATACTCTCCTCATGGCATCGAACCCCCCCCCCCCCGGCTCCGATGAGAAGGAAGCCCTGAATCCGAAGAGGCAGGTGACTCCCTCTGCACTAAAACGGTGGGCTCCAAGTCTGAGCTAGGTGCCAAACTCATCCGAGCCGAAGCCCCGAGAGGTAAAGTTACAACCGAAAAGTCGGCTCAACTATCCTCTCCGGACCTGACAGCAGTGTGTCGGCTCCTAGACTCTACTGTCAGCACCAAGGAAGTCTGAGTTGTTGGAACTGACAAGTCTGGAACAGGTGTCGGTTCCGACGGTTCCACGATCATCAGCTCCACTCCGGCTCTGAAACCTCGAGTTGAGTCGGTGGAGGAACGGAAGAAGCAGGAAGGGTTTTGTAAGGTTCTGAAGCCCCAATGGTCGGCACCGACAAAAGTATGGCCAGCGCCGGTGCCTGTCAAAGCCTCTGCACCACACAATCCACATCAATGTCTGAAAGCCTTGAGGATGGAGAAGATGCCACTGACTGAAGAATAGGTGACTTGAGGGTAGGGGATACCGGCTCCAAAACTGGGGACCAGCTCCTACCAACAACCACAACTGTCAGTTCAGATATCTGTGCAGCCAAAATAGATGACTTGTCTGACAGTTTCGGAGTCTATGAACATTTTTTTTGACTCTGATCCAGAAGAAGGTTTTGACAGTTTAGATGTCTTGTCCTGGGCATTGTCTTTGTCCAGAGAGTCTTGAAAGGAAGATTTAACTAGGCCCCTAGGAATCAACTTATTCTTCTTTTCATGAAACACTCTACTGCTAAAGGAATGGCATACAGAGCAGTCCTCTTGCAGGTGAACCTCACCTAAGCAATAAACACAGTCTGAGTGTCCATCAGTTATGGACATCTTTTGTCCGCACTTAGAACACTTCTTAAATCCGGACTTTAAGTTTTCTTGCTGGGACATACTACAAAAATAACAATCCACACAGCTGAAAAAAACTAGAAATATATATCTATATGCCCTAAAAAAAATAGGGCTTTCACAGAACCTAAAGCTATAGCATGCGCGCGCACACTCACACACACACACACACACACACACACACACACACACACACACACACACACACACACACACACACACTCTAAGGAAGTTACAAAGCCTTCCAACTTAAACAGGCAATAACAACTTTTTTAAGGACAACTCAGCCCTAAAATTTAACAACGAAAGGAAAAATAATTTAGCCTCTAAGTCTAGGCTGTATGTGTGTATATGTGTATGTATATATATATATATATATATATATATATATATATATATATATATATACACACACACACACACACACACACATACATACACACACACACATACAGATGCCTTGAGAAAAAGGTCTTAAACAGTACTTATAACTACAAGTAACACACAAAAATAGAGTAGCTATGGAATATGTAAACTACACTAATAGGGAGTTTTAAACTAGGCCTAATAAAAAACGGCCACACAAAACGAAATTCTAAAGTAATGGAGTGCAGAAGCACTGAGGATAATTCTCCTCTAGCTATCCAACCAACTAATCTAATGTACTACTAACTAAATAAACAGAAAGGAATGTAATAACAAGTAATAATAAGAAATATACTTAAATTTCACTGGCCAGAGCTGGTGAAACGCACAGTCTGTTGCAGTGGCAAACGAGATCTGAGGGAAGTACCAGTGCATCATGGGATAAGGAGTAGGCCACGAGCTGGTTGAATGCCTCGAGCTTTTGCACTTTGTCCGAGTCGGAGCTGAGGATCAGCTCCAAACCCATCAGTGAGAATGAAGGTGAAATTGAACAACTTCACATCATACATTAATAGAAAATAAACCATGTGGGGTCCGAACGGAGAGAGAAGTCGGCAAGAAAAAAGAGCAGTATTCCTGGAAATGAATTCATCCACAAGTCTTAGTGAATACCTTCATGAGGTCGACCCCATTTTTCACAAAATCTCATCACGACGACACTGATATATACACTGTATTTTAGATAGCATACATCATGGACAGAAATAAGTTATAAAAATAGAAAAAGATAGCTGTGTGCACAAGACACAGGATGAAAAAGTCCCCAATCCTGGTAGGGACACTGGTGCCAAGACTGGAAAAATGACAATGTAGAATCCTCAAGACAAAGAAACATTCCTACAATAGGGCTAGGCCAGGCCCAGAGGAGAATGATCCCGATGTTGTAGAAGAAGTAGCAGTCACAAAAAAAAGGGCCAAAAAAAGAGCCATAAAGAAGACAGAGGGACTATTGAAGATAAGAAAGAAGTAATGTTATTGTTACTATTATGCAAGAAGCCCAAAACTTCCAGACAGAAGATGAGCAAAAAATGAATTCATTTATTTGCAGTTTGTTTACTGGGAATGTCCACTGGGCCATTCAGAGCCCATTTTCAGTGGAGGCCCGAGGAGAAAATCTCAGTACATGAACAGAAGTAGAATGTTATACAATGGTAAAATGCAACTAAGAAACAATTTGTTTACAATATAAAAATACAATCAGTAATCCAGTGGTTTAACAAGCAGAAGTGACATTACAACATTTTTGAGGTAATTAGAGCAGAGATGAAATTAGGTAAACATGGTATAAAAGTAGAAAAATATCACTAGAGTTAGATATTCTAAGGAGCCTGAGTGCAAGCACAGTTCCCAATGGAAGCCAAGTATTCACTTCAAGAAGTTTTGAAACAGGCAGGATTCTGGGTTGTTCTAATGGCTAAAGGTAGCACATTCCAATTTTTAGCTGAAGAGTAGTAGTAAAGAAGCTGGCCGGTTGGAAGATTTGGTTTGTAAACCTGCAGAAGCTACTGATTCTCAGATCCGAGGAGGCCTCTTTGGGAGGCAGTTAGTGAATATTGAGCTAAGGGCAGGACAATCTGAAGGTTTAAAGATCAGTTTGTGTGCTGTAGTCAGTTGCAGATAGGCGAGGTAGTTTGGAAGTTCCAGCCATTTTATCGACTATAGAGCAGTACAGTAGTGAGTGATGTTTTTGGAAATATTTCAGAATTTGGCACAATTTTATTATAACAAGTCTCAAGCTTGGCCTTTAGTGTAGTTTGAAGGTTCGTAAGTAGAGGGGAGCTGTACATGAGAGAAGGGAGTAGGTAAGTGGAGGCAAGGGGTTGTTTAGCGGAGGGGCTGAAAAAGTGGTTGTCCCTACAGAGGATTCCTAATTTCCGATGAGTTTTTCAGATATTGTGTTATAGGTGAATATCACATTTTAGATGTTCATCTATGGTGACTCCTAGCAGTTTTATGTGGCTAACAAGTTATATTTATGCCTTACTTTGAGAACAGATATTGAACATAGTTTTACTGAACTTCCTACGGGTGAATAACATGATTTTGGATTTATTTGGGTTAAGGGTTAGGTGGTTATTATACATCCAGGATTCAATCATGAAGAAGGCTTTTGAGTTTTGAGTTGAAGTTCGGAAATAAAGTCAGCTGAAAATACAATATTCGAGTCGTCTGCATACTGAATGATGAATTTGTTTGTCATAGAAGAATGGAAGTTATTAATGAAAATGCTGACTAGCACGGGGCCAAGTAGGAAGCACTGAGGAACTCCAGTAGAGGTGTTAAGATAAGGAGAGAGAGTTTTGCCATTTCACACCCTGTTGCCTCTCTTTTAAACAGCTTGAGAACCAGTTGAGAATGGTGGTGGGGAAGTCCGATGTTAGAAAGTTGACAGTAGTAAAGAGTGAGAAACTGTATCAAAAGCCTATGACAGATCTAAGAAGAGGGTAGAGACCATTTACCCAGCATCATGTGCTCTGTTAACAGTATCCAAGAAAGACATGAGGGCAGTGACAGTTGTGGTGCTATGACCAGGTCTGAATCCATGTTGTGTAGGAGACCGAAGATGGTTGTGAAGAAGATAATGCATTAGCTGAGGGTGAATGCAATTTTCCAGGATCTTGGAGACAGGAGAAAGGATAGCGATAGGACGAAAGTTGGCGATATCAATGTTTTTGCTGCCTTTATGATGACGGAGAATGAATGCTTTCCTTCCATGACTTGGGCACAGAGGTTTCCTGAATGGATCTATTAATAAGGATACTTATAAGGTAATGCAATGGTGTCTGCTGCAAGCTTTAGAATCCGAGGGGTATATTGTCAGGAGCGTTAGAACGGGATTTGAGCTTCAGGAGTAGTCTTTTTATAGTTGTGACAGACATGGGATTAAGAGTGAAACTGGGAGTAGAGTGGGTGTCAGCATCATGGTTTAAGGGGTGCATGTAGTGTTAGGGAGGGTAGTGGGAGTTTTAGGCAAAGCTGTGTTGCTTATGCTGCTTTAAGCATGGGAAAGCTAGCAGTGATATCAGCTATAGAATTTATAAACAGAGTTAAAGAGAGGCTACTTCTTGAAAAGGTTTGCCAGGATGTGGATATGGGTTGTTTTTTTGTGCCCAGGGTCAGGTATGGTTGCCACCGTTCATTGTGGCTAAAACTGAAGGCCACACCCTTCACATCACCTATAACCCCACCCATGTTCCACCCATTTTGTGATGGCACTAGTCATCAGCGGACAGGAATGCCATCTTTTTCCATTTCTGATGCCTGCTTTCAGCCGATTTAGTATGCTTTTCTGTAAAAAAAAAAAAAAAAACATAGTAAATCAGCCGATTTCACAAACTTCGATAGTCTGTTTCCTTTTTTGAAACAGAATACCAGAGTTTGTAAAGTGTTTTCCGGACTACCGGAGAATCAGTTTGAATTCTAGATAGTCCAGAAAAAAAAAAAAAACAGATAGGTAAGCAACCTTAGATTCAGGAGTGATGTGACGGAATTCTAGAACTTTTGGGGGTTTTGCTTATGGTTAGACTGCAGTTTAGAATAGTATTCTTTTTTTATCTTTGTTGACTAGATTTTTTACCTGATTACGAAGATGTGCTGGGCTATTTAGTGTGTTCAGGAACATGGTATTAAAATAGTCGACAGGGTTACCGAGAGGGAGAGTTTTTTTTTTTTTTTTTAAGTTGCACCAGTTTATCTTTTTCAGGACATCAACAAAGGCTAGTGGATTAAATGCATTTAGGTTCCTTATTAGTTTGTATTGGTGATGGTTTTGGTAGGAGGAGGAGCAGCAGATAAAGGCAGGGAGGTGGTCACTCAGGGTGTTTGGAAAAATACCTGCTTCAGATATTTTATTGGGGTCAGGGACAAGAATCCAATCTAGGATGGATCCTGTGGTGTTATCTTTAATAACAAGACAGAAACTAGAGGAAAGAATAATACTTCCACAATAAAAACTGTCAGGAACTACAAATAAAAATATGTGTTCACTAATACAGTAGATTAGTGAAAAACATTATACAGACCAAGAAACCTTGTGTCATTTGAAAAAAGAAGCAACTGAGGAAGTGGAAAAATATAAAGAACAAAATCAAGAAACTTTCAAAAGATATAAAAAGAAATATGAACACGGGAAAGAAAGAGATCTGATATGGTGCAATATTTAAGCAAAGGAGAAAGCTAAATTAATCAACACAAAAGAAGCAGCCCCAAAGATATTTAAAGAGAAATACAGGCAAAGGTATCCTGACATGGAAACTTTTACAATACAAAAAATAAGAAAGCAACAGAGGAAAAGTAGAAAATAAGATTTGTAAAAGAAAGGTTAAAGAAATAGAAACTGAGGTTACAGATAACCTGCAAAGTGAACGATTTAGTGTAGAAAATCTAACTGAGATAACATCACAGTAGGACACAGCAATGGATCCCCAAAATAAGGAGAAAACAGTGGAGCGAGAAACATCTGATCAGTTGCCACATGAAGATACTTTGGAACCTTTCAAAAGAAACCAGTACAAACATTCAGCTGGAATAGCACAGCAAGAGAAGGAACTGCAAAGTGTGGCAACTCTGACGCAGTCAGTGTTTTGGAATGATAGGCCAGTAAGCTCCCATATGAAAGAGCAACGGATGACACAGGATCAAACTGAAGAGAATGTAGCACAGGAACATGCTCGGAACTTTCTATAGAATGCCTGCAGGAAATGGAGAACAAAGAATGCGCCCTCAGTTTAGAAGAAAATGATCTAAAATAAGAGTTAATTGAGTTAATAGAAATGGACAGACATATTAAGATCAATGAATGAAAGAGACTACAGAAAGTCAATAAAACCTAAAAAGAAGTTTGATAAAACAAATGAACACAGTAATTAGGAGAGTCCATAGAGATTCATGGGATGCAACAAAAGTAAACAGGATATATTACTGTGCAGCTAAATTAATAACCGATATAGTCGTGCCACAAAAACACAGGGTAGTAAGGGAAAGGAAGTGGACAAATAAAATGCCATCACGGAAGTACTGAATAGAGAACACCATAAAGCAAATAAGACAAGAAGTGTCACTGTTAGAAGAGTATAGAAGAGGGAACAGATCAAGAAAACACTCAAAGAAAGACATGATACAAGCAATGCGCAGTATCAGCACAGATCAGATCTATCATGCACTATCGCAAAGAATAAACTAAAAATAGCACAGGCAAGAAGACATGCAGATAAATATAAAGGAAAAACACAACATAAGCAATTTACTGATGACCCAAAAAAGTTTTATAGAGAATTTGGAAACAATGCAAAAGAAATTGAAACACAACCAAAAAAAAAATAAATAGATACATTTTGGAGAAATATGTATGAAGATCCTGTGGAACATAACAAACATGCTAAATGGATAGAAGATGAAAAAGAAATAATAAGAAGTTCAAATGTACAGCGTATGAAATGGGGTGAAGTAACAGCCAGAGAGATTAAAACAAAGTTAGGGAAAAGCTCACAACTGGAAAACCCCAAGCCCAGATGCAGTACCTAACTTCTAGCTAAAAGTAATGCAGTAGAGTCGATTATCCAAAACATCAATTATTCGAACCAGCCTTCCAAAGTTTTCAGGTAGGAAAAATCATAAAGTCTGAGCGAACAGCACCCCAGCCTTACTTGGTTACTCATCCTATCATGCATTCAGACCCCAAAATGTCAGCAGCAAATTCAAAGGAGGTGGAGTTTCAATATATATTAAAGACACACACACCTCCAGGCTGGTCAAACACTATGACACACAGGAGACACTCCAGGTGCAGTTAACCATTGACAAGACCCCTATTCAAATTATAGCTAGCTGCAGGTTTGACTCAAGATGCCTACTCCACCTATCTGGACTTCTTCAAATCTATCAAGATTCAACCCTTTACCCTGATCCTGGGTGTTTTTAATTACCCAACCATAGGCTGGAAAAACTACACATGCCAGAACACAAATGCCCAGAGTCTCCTCGATTTTATCAATGCAAATGCCTTGGAACAGCTAGGTGATACCCCCACAAGAGGTGATAATATCTTGGACTTGGTATTACCCAATATGAGTAACCACTGCAGCACCCCTATGGTATCATCCTCTCTGGTATGATCCAACCAAAAAACGACCACTTTCAAAGTCACCATCTCCCCTGACCCCCCCCCCCCCAATAGCTAGGGTCAAGCAAAAAAAACTCCTGAGGGATGGTATGAACAGCTTCACTAACCCCTCCCCCACTGTAAGGTCAGGCACCAATGTCCAAATCTACGCCAAAGCACTATACAACCATTTATATAGATGCATGGAATCAGGAATACCAGACAGGACAAAATAATCTTCCGCAAGGAAGAGTAAACTCTGGTGGACATCTGCAATAAATAAACTATATAACAAAAGGAAAAAAAATTGTTGTTCAGGACCAAGAAGGAGCAGGTACCCAACTGGAAGCAATCTCTCCTTAGCCTGAACAAGCAAATAAAAGAGCACTAGTGAAATTCTCTAAAGCCAACTTTGAGTCCAAATTGGCCACATCTACTAGAGACAGTCATAAGACCTTCTTCACATATGTCCGCAATCTCAAAGGAAGCACCCAGATCTGTTCAGAATTGGTGCTTAAGGACACCACATACACAAATTCTATAGTTATAGCCAATATACTGGCTGACAGATTCAATGAAAACTTCTCCCCTCTGTTCCCCCCATCTGTAAATCAGGACATCCCCAGTACCTGCCCCCACCCCCTCATCTCTAGGGAACAGGTCATCACTGCCCTCTCAAAGGCAAAAAATATAGCCTCCATGGGACCCGGTAACATCCCAGGCTGCATCCTACATGAACTTGCAGCATTTACAAAAAGGTAGAGCATCCACTGATCCAGGAAATTATAGACCCATCAGCTTAACTAACCTGATCTGCAAGGCCATGGAACGGATTATCATGGACCTTATAACAGGGACATTGGCAACTTCCAAACACTCAACCCCACACAGTTTGGTTTTGTCAAGGGGAGGTCATGTCTGTTAAACTTGGTTGACTTCTTTGAGAGTCACCAAAGCCATGGACGAGGGTAAGACTGTGCATATCACCTACCTTGACCTGGCCAAAGCCTTTGACACTATTCCCCACTCGGGCATAGTAGATAAACTCTCTCAACTAGGCATCAATCCATATGTTACCAAATGGGTAGCAAACTGGCTCATTGATAGAACCTACCTAATCAAAATAGGGGAAGCCACCTCAAGCAGTAGACCCATAACGAGCGGCGTACCCCAGGGATTGGTCTTGGGGCCTCTGTTATTTGTGATATACTTCTCTGAGGTGCAGGCCAAAACCAGTGGGCTATAGCTGATCAAGTTTATTGATGACTGCAAGCTGGGCACAGTCATCAATTCCCCAAGTGATGTGGACGACCTCCAAGAGGGTCTCACCCAAACAAATGACTGGTGCCAGAAACATGGCCTCAGGCTGAATGCCAAAACATGCATACTCATCACCTTTAGTGAGAGTGACAATCCCCACTTATTATCACATTAATAACAAAGCCCTAAATACACAATCAGTAGTGAGGGATTTGGGCACCCAGGTGGATAGCAACCCGACTTTTGACCACCATGTTGCTTCCGTTGTACAGAAAGCTTTCTACATGGCCAACCTCATAAGTAAACGCATCTCATCCAAGGACAAAGAGGTCATAAATTCCCCGTATTCTTCCATTATAAGGCCAGTTATTGAGTAAAACACCCCCTTCGGCATGTACCTTGCAAAGTACATGCAGAAGCTGGAGAGACCACAGAGGTTCCTCATCAGGAGAATCCAGGGCCTTAAACACCTACCCTACACAGATGGGCTAAAAGCCCTGTCCCTCTACTCAGATTCATACAGACTCCTCAGAGGTGACCACTGTCTGGCATACAAAGCAATCTCATACCCCGCCTTGATGGGACTGCTGCATATCCGCAAGTCAAGCTCCACTCGAGCAACCCGTACAACATGACCTCAACCTGGTCTGTAACATCAATTGGACTTGTTGGAGGGACAGATTTGTGTCCCAGAGACTCCCCCCATCTGTGGAATAGACCTCCTATGCACGTCAAGCAAAGTACCTCATTATCCCTTTTTAAGTGCAACCTGGATAACTGGATGGGAAACAGAAACCCCCCCGGGATTCCACCTGTGTCCCTGCTGGACAGGGGCTTTGGGAGCTGACTTGTCTAAACATGGGCTAAACTCTTTGCTAGGCTTATAATGGGCCTCAGGGCCAATAGCCTAGTAACCTCATATGACCCTATGATCCTACATGTAAACATTACACGTATTCCTTTGAGCATGTTTTTTGAGCTTGCAACCAACTCGTGTGTGAAAAATATTCTTTATTACCTACTGGAATTGCTGAATGGTTTAAAAGTATATTCTTGTGTTCAGAAAAAAAAAATTAGAAGTTTTTTATCTAGTTTAATTATATATTCGATTATCTGAACTAACCTTGGTCCCAATTAGTTCAGATAATCCACTCTCTACTGTAACATCTTTACATGAAGATTTAGCCATGAGTAAGAGCTATTTATGTGTGTACCCTGACCAGACACCAGCCTGGTTAACAATAGAAAAAACAATACTCCAACTTAACAGTGAACCTGCAAGCTATCCTAAAAACTATAGACCAATAACTTGCCTTCTAATGACATATAAACTATACACTGGAATTGATGCCAACAGAGTTTATTATTTAGAAGAAAACTCAATCATGGCAATAGAACAAAAGGGTAATAAAAGAAAGTCATATGGAACAACGGATCATTTTGTTGTTAAATAAAGTCATAATGGAGAACTGTAAAAAGGGGAAGAATCTACATATGACGTGAATAGACAATAAAAAAGCATCTGACAGTATCCCAGATTCACGGACAAAAGCATGCTTAAAGTATAAGATACACCCTACACTGATGCATTACATTATAGCGACCATGAAACAGTGGCATAGCACTTTGCAGTTAAGCCTCGATAAAGGACAAATTATTATTCCAGGGATAAAACTTCAAAGGGGGATATTCCAAGTTGACTCTCTGTCACTGCTGCTATTTTGTCTTTCCCTTAACCCATTAAGTTGTCTACTTAACAGATTAGGTCTTTGCTACAATTTGTCTCCCAGAAAAGAACGAAGTGTAAAGACTTCTCATCTTCTTTATGTAGATGATTTAAAACTGTACAGTTCATCATATGAGGAGCTCAAAGCACAACTGCAATTGATCAAAACATTTTCAGAGGATATAAGAATGTCATTTGGTCTTGATAAATGTGCAAAAGCAACCTTTAAAGCAGGAAAGCTGCAGCACCAAGAAAACATCAGTTTGGGACAGGAATGTGATATAGAAGAACTTGAGCTAGAGGCAGTGTATAAATATTTCGGAATTCAAGAAGGATCAACAATAAAACATGAACAAATGTGAAGAAAACTAAGTAAGGAATATTTTAGAAGACTTAAATTAATACTGTAAACAGCACTGACATCTAGTATCAATGTCCATGCTATAAACCCATTTCCTCTTCCTGTCCTAACTTACAGTTTTGGAGTGACAGACTGGCTCTCAACAGATGCTGAATGGGTTGGAGAGGAAAACAAGGTTGCTTCATACTCACCAAATGATTTATAAAAATCAGTGCATACCAAGATTATATATTTCCCACTCAGGAGGCATGGGCCTCCTTGAAACTGATTACATGTATAGATCTGCAATCGTGGGAGTGCGCACATATCTGCTGACCTCACAAGACCCAAATGTAGTGAAAGTTTTGAAACATGAGAATAACTCTAAGATGACTTCCTACTTAGTCTAGCAGAAGCATATGGGCATCAAGCGGGAATGGAAATCAAACCAGAAGTAGACAAAAATAAGGCAGCAACTGAATGTGGCAAAAAACAAACAAAAGAATATAAAGTGAATGATCATATGAGAAAGCAAGAAATGTGGAAAATGCGTTACTACAGATGCAAGCATAGAAAACTCTTGGAACAACCTCATGTTGATCACAATCAAA
This sequence comes from Protopterus annectens, assembly GCF_019279795.1. NCBI lineage: Eukaryota > Metazoa > Chordata > Ceratodontiformes > Protopteridae > Protopterus > Protopterus annectens. The sequence goes on along the minus strand of NC_056739.1, from coordinate 124,959,916 downwards.
TGCAGGAATGGTTAAGGACAGGTGAATTTAAAACCAAAAGACTAAGGGTTAATATGGGCAGCCCAATATAGTGGACTATGTACATGCTGGTTTACAAAGTTTATTGAACATATGGAAGAAACAGACAAATGTAGGTTTTGTAAAACAGAACTGGAAACAGTTGCACATCTTGTTGCTGGTTGCGATATACTAATGGCAGGACGACTGTATACTGAAAGGCATAATAATGTGATGAGACTGTTGTACTGGGAATTAGCAACAGAAGTAGCTGAAAAACATTGGAAACATGAGCCACAAAGCATCATAGAAAATGAAGTTTGTATCACATGGGATCATCCATTACCAACAGTTCAAAAAATAGATGAGAGAAAATTAGAAGTTATGTACCTACCATAACGTTCCATGTTAGTTGTCTTCTCTCGCCTTCTTTCTTGCTGGATGGGTTCGGAGCCGATCCTCGGCTCCGACTCGGCACTTGCTTTAGCTCGAGAACTCCTTTTACCAGCTCGAGGCAACCCTATATCCCATGATGCAAGGCGGAACTACCTCAGATCTCGTTTGGCAGCTAACTTACCCTGCTAAAGGTTATCCTAACCAAAATAGGAACAAAGTTTCCTAAAAGAAGTCCTCATAACAAAGATCCAGAGGAAACAAACTAATAGGAACTCTTCAAGATCTGTCCAGGCCAGGGGGAAGAAGGGAGGGGCCTTAAGAAAGAAGGCGAGAAGACAACTAACATGGAACGTTATGGTAGGTACATAACTTCTAAATGTTAAGTTGTCAATCTCGCCTTCATTCTTGCTGGATGGGACCGCGTCCCTAGCACCTGCATCCCGGGTGGCTCAATGGAACAGACTCTTGAGAACTGTGGAACCAAAACTGGCCCTATCTCTGGAGGCCAAATCCAACTTGTAATGAGAAACAAAGGTATGAGGCGTGGCCCAAGTAGCTGCTGCACAAATGGTATCAATGGGAAGTCTATCCTGAAAAGCTGCAGAAGTGGATAGACTCCTGGTCGAGTGTGCTTTTGGCTTAGAAGGTAGTTGTTTGCCTCTGAGAGAGTACACATAGGAAATGGTGGAAGTCAACCATCTGGATAAGGTCACTTTAGAAACTGGAAGACCTAACCTGTTTTCTGCATAAGAGACAAACAATTGGTCCGATTTTCTAATTTGTTTAGTCCTATGCAAGTAGTACCTGAGCTGACGATGGACATCCAAAAAATGCAATTTCTGTTCAGCTCTGTCAGAATAGTTAGGAAAAAGACTGGTAATTCTATAGATTGGTTAATATTGGTTTGAGATACAACCTTGGGGAGAAAGGAAGGGTTAGTTCTTAACGATACCCTGTCCTTATGAAAAACCAAATAAGGTGAACGAATACAGAGAGCTTGAATCTCGGAAACCCTTCTAGCAGAAGTGACAGCCAGTAAAATATAGTTTTCCACGTCAATAACTTCAAAGAACATGAAGCAGGCGGTTCGAAAGAGGTAGTATCAAGGATGCTAACATTAAGTTTAGATCCCATTGCGGAGGAGGATGCTTTATAGGTGGTTTTAGGAGAAAAACTCCTCTCAAAAAGGCCTTGCATAATCTATGAGACATGATGTTATTGTCATGCAAGCCAACATGATACTTGGAAATGGCAGCCAGTTGTACTTTGACTGTAGATGACGAGGATCCCGAATGAAAAACCTCCGCTAGGAAATCTAAAACAGAATGTACGGGAGCAGTAAAAGGATCAATATTTCTGGAGTTTGCCCAAATTTAAAACCGTCGCCACTTGCTAGCATATATAGTCCTAGTGGACGACTTCAAAGAAGACACTAAAATGTCTCTGACTGAGTCAGAAATCATTGGTAGCCTGGCTAGGGAAGGAAGTGGAGCAACCAAGCAGTGAGGTTGAGAGAATGAACGGCCCGGTGCTGCTGACCCGACTGGTGGATCAAAAGATCCGGAACTGGGTCCAGATGCCAGGGCTGCACCAGAAGGTGACGATGCAGAGACGGAAACCAAATCTGTCGAGGCCAAAAGGGAGCAATGAGGATCAATTTGGCTCTCAAAACGGTGGCTTTCTGAATGACTTGTGGAATCAATGGAAAAGGAGGAAAAGCATAAAGAAGTCCCTGTGGCCAATCCTGGGTTAGAGCGCCTCTCAGGGGTTGGCCTGGAAGGGAAATAGAGTGAAATAGTCTGGGCACTTGTTGTTTTGAGGGGTAGCGAAAAGATCGCAACAAGGAGTGCCCCACTTCAGAAAAATCTGATCCACTACAGATTGATTGAGAGACCACTCGTGAGGCATCAGAATAGATCTGCTTAGCCTGTCCGCCAATAGGTTGGACCTGCCGGGGATGTGCGTTGCTATCAGAAACCGCTGAGAAGAGATCGCCCATTGCCAAAGTCTGAGAGCTTCTCGACATAAGGGATAGGACCTGGTTCCGCCCTGTTTGTTGATGTACCAGACCACGGACATGTTGTCCGTCTGTACTGCAATAGTCCCCGTGGGAAGAAAGTCGTCGTGGGCTTGCAACGTTAAAAGCACTGCTCTCATCTCCAGGACATTTATGTGCAGATGGTATTCTATGGGTTGCCACGTCCTGTGGACCATCCTGCCCTGATAATGCCCCCCCCCACCCGATCAGGGAGGCATCCGTGGTGACTGTGGCAACTGGAGGAGGGGGAACAAAGGGTCGGCCCTGATGAAGAAGAGGGGAGGATATCCACCAGCCCAGATGAGCCCTGCAAGACTGTATCACTAAGATCTCGTGTCTCATCGGAAGATCGTGATACGACCACTGTGTGAAAAGCATCCACTGCAGGAGACGCATGTGAAAGCGAGCCAGTGGTAGAAGAACAATGGCCGCAGCCATTAGACCTAGAACTTTCAGGACAAACCTGGCTTTGATCTTTTTGCTTTGTAACAGAAGCCGAACAAATTTTTGGATGTCCAGAATTCTTTGATCTGTTAGTCTGGCTAACATTTTGACGGTATTTAACTCTGCCTATAAAGGTGATAGATTGGCAAGGCAGCAGAGAAGATTTTATGAAATTTACTGAAATTCCCAGATTCTTGCAAAGCTGTAGGGTGTAGTCTCTGGACTGAAGAAGCTGACACTTGGTGGTGGCGGAGAGGAGCCAGTCGTCCAAATAAGGAAACACCTGGAATCCTCGATGTCTCAGGTGAGCTGTGACCACTGCCATGCATTTGGTAAACACTCTGGGGGCTGAAGTGAGGCCAAAGGGCAGGGCTCTGAATTGGTAATGACTGGTCCCCAGCCGAAAGCGGAGAAACCTCCTGGAGCGCCTGTGAATCTTTATGTGATAGTACGCATCCTGAAGGTCTATAGAGCACATCCAGTTGTCCTTGCCCAGAAAGGGCAGAATGGACTGAAGCATGACCATCTGGAATCTTGCCTTTTTGACAAATCTGTTCAGATTGCTGAGGTCTAATATTGGTCTCCACTCTCCCGTCCTTTTGGGGACCAAAAAGAATCTTGAGTAGACGCCGGATCCTACTTGGTCTGCCGGCACTGTCTGGACGGCTCTTTTTTCTAGGAGTTTTGAAACCTCCTGTTTTGCCAAATCCCTTTGACCGGGTGAGATGTCTGGAAGGGATTGTAGAGGTACAGGAAACCTTACGAAGGGGATCTTGTAACCCTCAGATATAATCGACTGTACCCACTTCTCTTGGGATAGGGATTGCCAGGCTACTGGGTACAGTGAAATCCTTCCCCCGACTGCCTCCAAGGGTGGACAGTCGGGCAACACCTCAGGGATGCTGAAAGGGCTTCTCAGGAAGAGACTCCCTGTTGCCCTGGTTCTGAGGACCCCCCCTGCCTCTAGGGCGGCGTCTATTATTGTTACCCCCTCTGCCTCTGGGGGTAAACTGACCACGTGTGTCCGGTGTAGCTCCTTGGGCTTTACGGAACCACATCTTCCCCCCTTTCTGACCCTTGGGATATGGTCTAGAAGGAGTGGAAAACTGGACTCCAACGGCAGAAAGAGTCTTACCGTCCTGCTCACACCTGGTCAAGGTATCCTTCACTTGAGGCGCGAACAAAGCCGAACCGTCAAAGAGGGTATTAGTGAAGGACGCCTTAAAGGGGTCCGCAAAATTACACAGCCGCATCCAGGTTTGGCGTCTAAGAGCAACTCCTGTGCCTGCGGCCCTGCTCGCTCCATCGGCTGCATAAGATATGAGCCGCATAGAGGAGTTAGATATGGAATTCAGGATAGCAAGCTGTGAGGCAATCTTTTCCTGAGCCCCAGCAGCAGAAGGATCCTGGACTACTTCACCCAGTTCTTTGAGAATATCTCGTTGAAGCCTGGTGAAGTGACAAAGGTAATTCAGCGAGCATAGCAAAGGTCGCTGAAGAAAACATCCGCTTTCCATACCTGTCCATGGTCCTAGAATCCTTATTAGGAGGATGGACAGGTACTGAAGGATCCGCCAGTTCCTTCTTAGTGGCCGCCGCCACCACCATAGCATCCACAGAGACACCTTTGGAAAGGAACTGTTTATCCGACGGGGCTGTAATGAACTTGGATGGTCTCCTGGGGACAGGTTCCACAGAATCTGGAGCCGCCCACGCCTTTCGAGCCAATACCTGCATGAGTGGGTCGAAAGGCGGAGACACCCAGGAGGTGGAGGGTCAGGATCCAAAAGCCTCCAGGTATACCGACTCATCCTCGGAGGGGTCAATAGAGGGCCAATTCCCCCTCTGAGGAGCTCAAGGATGTCTGAAAAGGAGACATCCTCAGAGGGGGACCGTGGGGAACCCTTCGACTCATCTAAGTCGGTATCAGATGTAGTAGACTCAGGGGAGTCTGTGTGTTTCCTCTTACACGTCCTCTTCCGAGGGGGTTCCCCTGCATAGTCAGGAGAAACCTCGGAAGAGGAGGAAATTCCCAGTGGGGAAACCTGGGGCGATGGATCCCTGGGCCTGAGAGCAAGAGGCTGGCAAGAGGCATCTGCAGGCACTGATGAGGGAGGAGCTAGAGGGACAGACCGTTGACCAGGCTCAGAGGCCAGGACACTCCTCATCACCTCAAAGGCTCCTCTCCCCGGGAGACCGGAACACACCCGCTCCGAAGAAACAGGAATGGTCGGCTCCAAGGAGAGAGAAGGCTCCGAGGCCGATGTCGGCGCCGAGCTTACCAAAGCCAAAGCCCCGAGAGGGAGAGCGGGGTCGGACAAGGGTCCGATGCCACTAGCCCCCTAGGAGCCGACAGTGGAAACCCGACGACCGGATCCCTCCAAGGAAGGTCTCAAGGAAGAGATCGGAGCTGAGGACGACGGAGCCGAAGGATGTATCGGCTCCGGCATCGAAACAGTCGCTGTCCCAAGAAGCTCCGGCTCCGAATTCTGGTGTGGAGTCGGAGGAGGAAGTTCAAGAATTGGGGCTATAGCCGAAGTCTGCTGAGACGGGCTATGGAGCATTTGGGCCAGTGCCTGAGACTTCAACAGCCTGCTTACCACCCTCTCCAAGTCGTGGTCAGACAGCCTGGAAGATCTCGAAGATCGGCTCCGATGGCTCCGCTCCGACAAAAGAGGAGATCCCGGGCCGAATGGATACTCATAATAGAGGGGACCGAGATCTCTTACGGGTCGAAGCCATCGGGCCGAAGTCCCTAGAACTCCAGATGGAGCCGAGGATTTCTCGGCTCCGATGCTGGATAAAGTGTCGGCTCCAGCCGGAGCCGACAAGGCCACAGTAGTCAGGGTATCGGAGCCGGCCGGCACCGAACCCACTACTCGAGTAGAAGAAGTATCGACTCCAGCCAGAGCAGATATCGGCTCCGACGGGCGGAGCCACCGGAGGAGGCTTGGACACTGTAGCCTGAACCTTCGGTGGCTTAAGAGGTTTTCCTGACCCTGATTTAGGAGGAGAACCTTCAGGTTTAAGTAAACCTCGGAGGATTAGTTTGTTCCTCCTTTCCTGCAGGACTCTCTGGCTAAAAGCATGACACAACGCACAGGAGTCCTGCAGGTGCAAAGGCCCCAGGCAATAAACACAAGAAGTGTGACCGTCTGTCAGAGACATTTTCTGACAGCACTGGTCACACTTCTTGAAGCGTGAGACCTTGCCTTCTTTAGACATCCTAGAAGGATAGAACACAAACAGTCCCAACAAACACACAAATTAATCCCTTACACAAGCACACAGGAAGGGATAACAGAAAGGGACTAGGCCTGACTAAACTACTTTAGACAAAACTTATAAAAAGTTTATAAAAAGGTTGAAAAATAGGGAATAGGGTGGGCTGTAACTAATTACAGACTACACTAACACTAACAGGGAAAAATAAACCCCTAACTACACTTTTTCTTACTTGACTAAGAAAAAACTTACCTCAGCTGGCAAAGGAGACCTCTTTCGCTAAGCGGCAAACGAGATCTGGGGTAGTTCCGCCTTGCATCATGGGATATAGGGTTGCCTCGAGCTGGTAAAAGGAGTTCTCAAGCTAAAGCAAGTGCCGAGTCGGAGCCGAGGATTGGCTCCGAACCCATCCAGCAAGAATGAAGGCGAGATTGACAACTTAACATCCAGATATAGTGGTCTATGAAAAGAAGACAAAAGTACCATTGATCATTGAAAATGCTACACCCATTCACATTCACTACATTGTCTTACATACAGAGACACAAAATCATAAAATACAAAGATTTGCAGGCAGAAATGACGGTAATGTGGAAGAAAGATACCCAGACAGTTCCAGTAGGAGGAAGAGCAACTGGTCTTGTAAATAAAGAAATTTACAGCCATACTTGGATATGTTACGGATACATGTAACTCCATAGGAATTGCAGGAGTCATTACTGGGCACATTGCAGGTGTTGCAAAGAGCACTTCTGGCTAACATCAAAGACTGAAACAACACTAATTTCATGAACTTTAATCATACTTTGACTTAAGAATGGGGTCTATTCCCGTCATGGTATTAGAAACCCCAAAAACTTGGAGAAATTAAAAAGTGATAGAACAAACCATATTAACGATTTTCCATTTATATACACTGTATATCACATATGTTGCTCTTTCTTTATAACCATCCTCAGTCCAGCATTACATACATTTCTCAGTTTCTGCCTTCTCTCAAGCAAGCATTCCCATTTTGAAAGGAAGTCGTGGTGGCTGTATTGCAGGTAAAGATCCATCAGACCTAGCTTCATACAGACCCATTTAAATTTTTAACACTGATTATAAAGTGCTCATGCCTATACTAGCTAAAAGAATGGCAAAGGAGTTGCCAAAATTGACAGATGTGGTTCAATACGGTTCTGTGGAGAGGAGGCAAATATTTAACATTTATAGAACAATGATGATCCAGAAGGAAGCAGAAGAAAAAAAGAGGTTATGTTCTTACCACAACGTTCCATGTTTGTTGTCCTTTATCTCGCCTTCCTTCTTTCTGGTTAGGTTTGGAGCCTGACTCGGCCACTTCTAAAGCTCTAAGAGTCCTTACTGGCTCGAGGCTAATCCCTTATCCCAGCATGCATAGCGGTAGCTACCCAGATCTCGTTTGTGAGAACTAACCACTAGATAGGAGAAATACAATTTCCCAATAAAAGAGGTCACTAAATAATAAATCCTCCTTGTACCGAAAAAAAACAAGACAACAATGGTGACAAGGACTATACCAATAGCTGAAAAGCAAATGAAACTCAGCCAAATCATCCAAAAAAAGGAAATTCCTCTCAATCATCAAGGTTGGGGGAAGGAGGGAGGGATGCACAAAGGAAGGTGAGAAATGACAACAAACATGGAACTTTATGGTAAGAACATAACTTCTTCACGTTATGCTGTCCAGCTCACCTTCCTTCTTTCTGGTTGGGACAGTGTCCCCAGCACCTAAATCCTGGGTGGCTCACTGGAAGAGAGACTTTAAAACCATGGAACCAAAGGATGCCCTGTTCTGAGAGGCCATGTCCACCTTGTAATGAGTAATGAAGGTATGGGGAGTAGCCCATGTAGATGCTGCACAAATAGCATCTAATAGAAGCTTAGCTAGAAAGGCTATGGAGGTAGCCAAGGACCCAGTAAAATGCCCCCTTAATTTTCCTGGGACAGACACAATCTGAGACTCTCAAGCATAAGTAATAGTATTGGAAAGCCATTTTGCCAAAGTCACTTTGGAAACTGGTGAACCTTCCTTACTCTGAGAGAAGGATACAAACAGCTGATCTGATTTTCTGATGTCCTTGGTTCTTTGAAGATAAAATCGTAACTGCCTGTGGATATCCAGTTGATGTAACTTATACACTGCCTTGTTGCTATAATTTGGAAAGAAAACAGGAAGTTCAATTGACTGATTCAAATTATATTCTGAAGAGACTTTTTCTAAAAAAAAGGAAGGATTAGTTCTAAGAGATACTCTATCCTTGTGAAAAATCATATAAGGCGGGCGGATAGAAAGTGCCTGTAACTCGGAAACCCGCCTAGCTGATGTAACAGCAATCAGGAAGAGGGTCTTCCATGATAAGAACTTTAGAGGACAAGAAGCGGCTGGTTCAAAGGGAGGGAGGGAGGGATCAGAGTAGCTAGTACTAAATTTAAATCCCAAGGGTGAAGAGGTTCTCAGATAGGAGGCCTTAATAGGGTAGCACCTTTCTAAAAGGCCTTGCATAGTTTGTGGGACATGATGTTAGAACCTAGAAGGCCCACATGAAAATTAGAATTAGCAGCCAGTTGAACACTAATCGTAGCAGCCGCTGCTCCTTTTTCGAAGGTTTCTGCCCGGAATTCCAAGATTTTTGAAATTGGAGCTGTAAAGGGATCAATGTCATTTTGTTCGGGCCAGAAGGAGAACCTCTTCCATTTACTAGCATAAAGTTTCCTAGTAGTTGGTTTATGAGAAGAGACCGAAATATGTTGAACCATAGGTGAGATATCAGGGAGCCTGGCTAGGACTGGAAGTGAAAAATCCAAGCTGTCATCTTGAGAGTTTGAATGGAAGGATGCACAGCACCTGACTGTTGTGTCAGGAGGTCTGGAACCAGGTCCAGAATCCAAGGCTCCTCTTTCAGGTAATGCCAAAGGAATGGGAACCATATCTGACGAGGCCAGTATGGGACAATGAGGATCAGCTTGTGACTCAGCAACTTAGCTTTCTGAAGAACTTTTGGAATTAAAGGAAAGGGGGGAAAGGCGTAAAGAATCCCAAGGGGCCAATCATGGACCAGAGTATCTCTGGGTGACTGTCTCGGAGGTGGAACTAGGGCAAAGTAGCTTCTGCATTTGTTGTTTAGGTGAGAGGCAAAAAGATTGCAGCATGGCTGGCCCCATCTGCGGAAGATCATATCCGCCACATCTTGTTTCAGAGACCACTCATGTGGCATGAGAATTGCACTGCTGAGCTTGTCCGCTATCACGTTGGACTTCCCCAGAATGTGCATTGCAACCAGAAAACGCTGAGAAGAAATTGCTCATTGCCATACTCGAAGGGCCTCCCAACATAAGGGGTAAGATTTGGTTCCGCCCCGTTTGTTGATGTACAACACTACTGATATGTTGTCCGTCTGAATCGCTATAGAGCCCAAAGGAAGAGAGTCGTGAAGTGCTTGTAACACTAATAACACCGCTCTCATCTCCAGGACATTGACGTGCAAATGGTACTCGTGAGGTTGCCAAGTTCCTTGGACTGTCTGTCCCAGATAATGTCCCCCCACCCTAACTGGGAAGCGTCCGTGGTAACTGTGGCTACCAGATGAGGGGCTACAAAGGGTCTGCCTAGAGTGACTAGGGGAGAGTGGAGCCACCACTGTACATCTTTCTTGCAAGCATCCAAGACTGAGATCGTATGCGACATTGGTAAATCCGGATAAACCACTGAGTGAAGAGGAGCCATTGCAGAATCCTCATATTTAACGAGCTAATGGAACTAGAGTAATGGCAGCCGCCATCAAAACTAAGACCTTTAGGACTAACCAAGCCTGAACCTTTGACTTTGACAAGAGGAGAGAGACCTGACCTCGGATGGCAAGCACTTTTTCTTGTGGGAGAGTGGCTATCATGTCTCTTGTATTTAGGTGAGCGCCTATGAAAGTAATACACTGAGAGGGCAACAAGGCAGATTTTTCATAATTTATTGTGATTCCTAGGCATGCACAAATGTGAATTATGTGGTTCCTGGCCCTTAAGAGATGATGCTCGGTGGTGGCAGTGAGGAGCCAGTCGCCTAGATAAGGAAACACTGGAATCCCAAACGTCTCAGGTGAGCCGTCACTACTGCCATGCATTTGGTGAACACCCTGGGGGCTGTGGTGAGACCAAAGGGCAGAGCTCTGAACTGGTAATGACTAGCTCCCAGCCGGAAGCATAAATGTCTCCAGGACTGCCTGTCCATTATTATATGGTAGTATGCGCCCTGGAGATCGAAAGAGCACTTCCAATCATCCTGACCCAAAAAGGGTAGCATGGACTGCAATGTCACCATCCAGAACTTGGTCTTCTTTACTGATCTGTTTAACTTGCTGAGATCCAAGATAGATCTCCAGTCCCCTGCTTTCTTTGGAACTAAAAAGAACCTTGAGTAAGTTCCGGATTCTATCTGGTCTGCGGGGACTTCCTGAATGGCTCTTTTTTGCAGCAAAGTTTTTACTTCTAACTTCTACGGCTGCTTGATCCCGAAGATTGGGTGGAACATATGGGACTGATGATTGTTGACTTCGTGGGGGTGTTTGGGAGAAGGGAATTTTGTATCCCCTGGATATTATGCACCGTACCCACTTGTCTTCTGCTGCATCTTGCCAGGCTCTTGGGTACAGTGATATTCTGCCCCCGACTGCCTCCAGAGGTGAGGGCCGGGCAGTTCTTCAGGGATTCTGAAAGGGCCAGGCAGAGAACGTATCCCAGTCGCCCTGTTGCAGACCACCCCCCCCCGCCGCAAGGTCGGCGTCTCTCGTTATTATTTCCCTCTCTGCCTCTGGGGGAATTATCTCCACGAGTGTCTGGTGAAGCTCCCTGTGATTTACGGAATCACATTTTGCCACTCTTTTGGCCTTTGGGATAAGGCCGGGATGGAGTGGAAAAAATGGACTCCTATGTCACAGAGTTTTGCCATCCTGTTCACTCCTGGTAAGAGTCTCTTGAACTTGCAGCCCAAACAACGCTGAGCTGTCAAAGGGGGTGGTCATAAAGGAGGACTTGAAGGGCTCTGCAAACTGACAAAGGTGCATCCAGGAATGTCTTCTAAGAGCCACTCCTGTGCCTGCAGCCCTACTCACTCCATCTGCTGCATAAGAAATCAGGTGCATGGAGGAGTTAACAATGGAGGTTAGGGTCGCTAGCTGGTTAGCAGACTTGGAAGCTGCTCCCTCAGCTGAAGGATCCTGGAGATCCTTCTGAAGTCTTGTGAAATGTGTCAAATAGTTCAGTGACCGAAGAGTAAAGGCCACTGAAGTGAAAACACGCTTCCCATATTTATCCATGGCTCTAGACTCCTTGTTTGGCAGATGGATAGAAGAGAAAGTCTCCGCGAGTTCCTTCTTGGTGGCTGTTACCACCACCATAGCATCAACTTTCAGGCCTTTAGAGAGAAAGGTCTTGTACTCTGGTGCAGTCATGAATTTGTTAGGCCTCTGGTCTCTGGAGCACTCCACGCCTTTTGACTCACTACAGACAAAAGTGGGTCGAAAGGCAGAGACACCCAGGAGGTGGAAGGTCGGGAACCAAATCCATCCAGGTACACGGACTCGTCCTCAGAAGGGGCAAGGGACTTCCAGTTCCCCCTCTACCTATAGATTTCCAGGATTGCCTATGGATTTCCAGGATGTCTGAGAATGAGACATCTTCAGAGGGGGTCCGTGGGGACCCTTCCGAGTCATTCAAGTCCGTGTCAGAGGTGACTGACTCAGGGGAGTCCACATGTTTCCTCTTACATTTTTTCTTCCTGAGAACCTCTTCTGAGGCATGCTCAGGAGAGGTCTCGAAAGAATAGGGGCTGCCCTGTGGGGCATCCTGGGGCATTGGCTCCCTACGCTTGGGACAGAGAGAAGGATCCGATGCAGACACTGGTATTGATGGATGGAGCCAATGGAGCCGAAGGTGGGGCTGTCTCGGTGGGCAGCATACTCATTCACCTCGAAGGTGCCGCGATCTGGAATGGAGGGAGGCTCTGGTTCTGAGGAGCCTGGAGACCTCCTCCACACCGAAGGAGATGGCCCCGAGGCAGGTGTGGGAGCCGAACTCACCTGCACAGAGGCGCAGAGAGGGAAAGCAGGGTCGGACAAGGGTATGATGCCACTCCCCCCCCCCTCGGAGCTGACGAGGGAGTCTTGGTGCCCAGACCCCTCGACGGAGTGGACTGTCGAGGTCGGAGCGAATGTCGGCAGTGACAAGGCAAGGGTTGTTGGAAAGGACGGTTCCACCACTACTACTTACATGCACTCCAGCTCTGAACTGGACGCAGTCAGAGGAAGAATAGAGACAGGGACTGGTTCAGGTAATGGCACCACTTTCTTCTGGGCTGGGCCCAACAACAATTGAGCAAATACCCGTGTCTTGTGCAGCCCCTTCACCACTCTCTCCACATCATCATCGGATAAACTCCTGGATGACTGAGAGGAGTGGGCCAAGCACCGGTGACTACCTGCCACTGACTGCAAAAGTGGAGACTGAGGCACAGATCTTACCGGGTCCAAAGAAGGAGATCTCGATCTCTTTTGAGTCTGGGATGGCTCCGAAGCCACAGGTGGAGCCGCCGGAGAAAAAGACTCTTCGGAGCCAACAATCCACTCCGAAGGATCAGAAGATTTTGATTTTGACTTTGTCAAAGATGTAGCTGACGAAGACACCAGTTTGTCATCAGATTTTTTTGAAGGCTGAGTATCTGATGCAACCTCAACCTGAGGTTTTAATAACCCTATCAATATCAGTTTGTTGCGCCTCTCCTGCAAAACCCATGCACTAAAGGCATGGCAAACAGAAGACGAGTCCTGCAGGTGGACCGCACCTAAACAATAAACACAACTTGTGTGCCCGTCCGTAAGGGACATTTTTTGGCAACAAGAGTCGCATTTCTTAAATCCTGACTGCTTTGTAGTCTCTTTAGACATCATAAACACAAAGGGGGAAACAATAAAGAGTGCTTTTTTTTTTTTTTTTTTTTTAAAGAAAGAAAGGAGGGAAAGAAGAGGAGGGGGTAGCCTCGAAGTTAAACAGCTACTGCTCCCAAAGGGAGAAAGCCTCTAACTAAAATGGCTTCTCCCTAAGTAGCAAAGAGTAATAAAGGGACAGCACAACAACCCTCAAGAAAAGAACAGGCCGTCGACAACACACAGAAAAAAGGCCCGAGAGAAAATGATGGCCTAACACAGCAAACAACAACTGTAACGAGGATAGGGGTGCTAAAGAGGAGAAAACTCTAAACTCTTAAGGAAATTTAGCCTAAACAAATAAGAATTTTGACAAAAAAAATTCACTACTTAGCATGAGCCAGCAGAAGATGATCTCGACACTGCAAGTGGCGAATGAGATCTGGGTAGCTACCGCTATGTATGCTGGGATAAGGGGTTAGCCTCGAGCCAGTAAGGACTCTTCGAGCTTTAGAAGTGGCCGAGTTGGA